>NW_020173204.1:2501946-2624267 GCF_003031525.2 Neophocaena asiaeorientalis asiaeorientalis | reverse complement strand
TTTGCTGTGTTTTTTTTTTTTTTTTTTTTTTTTTTTTTTTTTTTTGCGGTACGCGGGCCTTTCACTGTTGTGGCCTCTCGCGCCGCAGAGCACAGGCTCCGGACGCGCAGGCCCAGCGGCCATGGCTCACGGGCCCAGTTGCTCCGCGTCATGTGGGATCTTCCCGGACCGGGGCACGAACCCGTGTCCCCTGCATCGGCAGGTGGACTCCCAACCACTGCGCCACCAGGGAAGCCCAGTTTGCTGACTTTAATGAACACTCTGTTATGTGGAAGAGGTTGACTGATGTCACATTTAAAGGTAGTCATGAAAAAACACTTCTCAGTTTGTACTTGTGTCTCTACATATATATTTTTTTGAAGCCGAAAAATTAGAAAGCCTTTTTTTCACAGGTAAAGAAAATGCAGGGCATTGCAGTAAAAGAAGAAATCAAGACAACTTCATTTGTTTTATACTTCCTTGATGTTTATCTCCCCCTCGCCTTATGCAGAGTTTTCCATATTTCAGTATTTAGCAGTCCAAGTAGCATTCTTAGAAGAAGACTTCCCCTTGGAATTAGAAGCTAGACATTATAGGTTCACTATGGTATATTATTGTTACCTTACTGTTATTCTTTGTCTTTCTGATGAATTTTAGAGTGTCCAAGTTTATCTAGCAAGATCTTAAGCTCAACTCTGTCCAAAATATTATTTTTTTTAATATTTGTGTGAATGGGGGTCATCTAAGTGCAGTTCCATATGCCAGTAACTGGTTCCATCAATTTTGGTGTTTTAAATATGTGAAAGAGAAAATATTAGGGTGTGTGGACTAAGGGATTGTTTTACAGTATAGTAAATCCAAATCCAGTGTCTAGTTCCTAGTATTTGAAAAATAGGACTATTTATTTTCTTTCTCAGCGTTATAAATATTGAGACAGCTATGTCTACTATGAGCTATGTCTACCCTTGTTCACAGTCACATTAAGGAATTCTTCTGAGGTAAATATTCTGCAATAACAGCATAGCTGTAAAGGGTTTTCAAAGCTTTTATTAACTCAACAGAAGTATCTCTTAGTTTTTAACTAATTAAATCAAATGACTCCAGTTCAAAATTATAAGAAATGGCTAAATAAGTTGTCAATGTAGAAATTTGAATGCAATAGAAGTATATTTAATATCATTAAGAAATCTTTACACTACATATTTTTAAATGTATCATGTTGAATATTATCCCAGTTTTTGGAGGAAGGGTTGATCTCAATATTTCAATAGTGGTTAACAGCAGATAGTGGAATTATAAGCACTTAAAAATTTTTTGTTTACCTTATTTATCTTTTGCTCATTTTCTACAGTTACTCAGTAAATAAAATTTAAATTTTATACACGATTTTCTGTAAAACTTTTGACTACGCCAGGATAGCAGTGTAGTACCCTGTAAACTCAAGGTTTCTTAATGACTTAATTTATGTAGTAAGAAAATTTGGTCACATTAATATCTAGGGTAAGGGATAAAGGGAGAAGAAATGAACACACTCAATATAAAAGATATATCTGAAAATTGATCACAGTGTAGATAATTGCTACAACAACAGCAGAGTACATTAATGAAACTAATGAAAAGCAAAGATATAGAACTATACTCCAAGTCTATAAATTCTATACGTACATATGTGCTACATCTTCTTTATCCATTCATCTGTTGATGGACATTTAGGCTGCTTCCATGCCTTGCTATTGTAAACAGCACTGCAATGAGCACTAGAGTACATGACTGTTTTCAAATTATGGTTTTCTCCAGATACATGCCTAGGAGTGGGATTGCAGAACCATATGGTAGCTCTATTTTTAGTTTTTAAAGGAACCTCCATACTGTTCTCCAGAGTCGCTGTACCAATTTACATTCCCACCAACAGTGTAGGAGCGTTCCCTTTTCTCCACACCCTCTCCAGCATTTATTATTTGTAGACTTTTTGATGATGGCTGTTCTGACTGGTGTGAGGTGATACCTCATTGTAGTTTTGATTTGCATTTCTCTGACAGTTAGTGATGCTGAGCATCTTTTCATGTGCCTTTTGGCCATCTGCGTGTCTTCTTTGGAGAAATGTCTAGTTAATTCTTCTGCCCATTTTTTGATTGGGTTGTTTGTTGTTTAGATATTGAGTCATATGAGCTGTTCTTATATTTTGGAGATTAATCTCTTCTCAATCGCATCATTTCCAAATATTTTCTCCCATTCTGTATGTTGTGTTTTTCAAATCTTAATTTCTACCAGGTAAAAAATAGTGATCTTTTAGTACATAATGCTATTTGACATTGAAAATACTAACAATCTACCAAAACAAATTCTCTGGACGGTTTCCATGAATTCACGTTTATGGATTTGGTATTGAAGAGTAAGATAACAATTGTGAAATATATTTTATTGTGAAAAAGAAATCAAATGAAGCAAATATATAGCTGCAAAGCAGCTTTGCCTCTTTTTCTTTTTTAGTAATGTTAACAAATAATAATGGTTTTATATAACACTTATGTATGCCTGCAGGCAATATTGAGACAGTTCTTCAATTAGCTTAATAGATGTATTCCAGAAAAGAAAAAGTGAGTTTTTTTTTCTTTTTTTAAATTAAAGGTAGAAAAGCCACAGCAGAATTGGGAAAAGAAAACATTGATGGTGGGCTACAGATGTTATTTCAAGGACAATATTGGAGTGGTTATTTCAAAGGGTATCATCCTGTTAAGAGCTGAACTCTTGAAATTTTCTACTTTTCTAAGATCACTTTGAAATGGAAATGATAAGAACCTTTAATGTCTTGCCCAAATAGTAAGGTGTGCAGAAATCAGATGGCAAGAGATAAGAGGCATTGGAAACAAAACTGGGATGAGCAAGTATAGCATGCACAGTCCCAGTAGAATAATGAGAAGATAGAATGGCTAGGGATTTCAAATGGAGATATCAAGGTAGTTAGAGATACCCTTCTTTATGTGTTATCTTCTTGTAGTGGCTGCATAAATTTTTATTCTATCTGGATCAAAATTTATATGTACATTGCTGTTTTGCTCTAGAAATATCCCGAGATTTTCTACTTGATATTGTTTCCTCTATTAACCGAAGTATAAATTATTTTAATATTATACAGCATTGGTTATACTATATATTACAACAATTCCTGTATGAAAAAGTAAGGTGAAAACTGTTGAAGTCTACACTTAGATTCTATGTTAACTGTAAAGTACCAGAAAAAAAAATAATAAAGGAAGCAATATATTTAAAGGTATGCTCAGGAAAGCTGCACAGATAGAGCAAATTGAGGTATGGTATTGAGTATATCATCCCGAACTCATTCTGTACGAACACTGAAACTCCAGAAAAGCTTGATCTATTTTTTTTAGCTTCTGTTTACCAGAGAGCTTGTACAGGGGACTTCCTACAATATTGATACTTATCTTTTTTTGTTATCTGGAGAGAGCAATTTTAAAAAGAGTAAATGGAGTAGCCACTGTGTATGGATGAGGAAACTGATAGCTCAGCATTGGACATCTGAGACTGGCAGGGGGCTTCTGCTGAATACAGATTCATCAGTTTTCCTTTTTTCCAGAAGGACTCTACTCCATTTACTCTGTCAAAATTCTTGTTTCCAGGCCACGTAGGTGCATGCTGCATGTGAAGAAAAATCACACGGCTGTTCTGTGCGTGTCTGTGATTGTTCCTTACTCAGACAAGAGTTTCAGAAGACAGATAATCTGGTCTTCACTTAGATTACAAAAATAAGTAAATAAACCAAAAAGCAAATAGAAAAATTAAGTTTGTAAAAATAACTTACTTAATCTATATCAACTTTCTTCTATGTGTAAGCTTTTCCTCTGCAACATATAAGCACATATTTATTAACTGGCCATTTCTTGCAAAATGTAAACGATCTTTTAAAAAAATTCCAACTGAGAGAATGCTGATTTTTTTAACATCTGCCATTTAACAACGTCTTTAAAATAATTAACTTATAACTCTGTTTTAACTTATTAAAAGCAGCTCATTGAAAGTAAGATGAGTTTGCAAACTGAAGCTTATTTGGTCATTTGTCAGGATACTATTAGACTTAAAAAAAACCCTACAATTTCTAGTTTTCAACAATATAAACTTGAACATGAACAAAATGCCCATAATAAACTTATTTAAACTTCAAATTAAAAAATAATTATGTTTATTACAGAACTCTAATTCTATGTTGTATTATTGCTAAGTCATTGTGTTCATTCTAATTGGATTTTAGGGCACGTGATCAAAATATATATTTTAAAACTTCAGCTATAAGTATTCCTCTCATATGTAAACTATCTTCAGATAATTAAATTTTAAAACATTTTGAATATAAATGATATCAGTTTTCTGAATCTTACCAATGATCAAATATGAGTCCTAAGGACATAAAATTAAGAATGTTGGACTGATTGATAATGTAGGCACTTATTTAATGTGAATAGAATTTAATGTGAGGAAATGTGAAGCAAAGGTTTCAGAAAAGATCACAGATGAAGATACCAATTAATTCGTTGCAAATACTGCTAGTTTTTTGTTTTTTTTTTTTTTTAAATAACGTGGGCAATGGTTTTCCCTAACTTTACCAATTATTGTGACAAATAACCTTCTTTGTCATGATCTTGCCAAATTCAACCTTGGTTTATAAATAAAACTATTTTTATCTCTGCATGGCAAAGCTCTATTAAACTGAAATTTCATCGGGGCATAAAGCAGCGTGTCATCTTTATTTAAATGACAACTCCTGGGTACATTTCTTTTAAAATGAAGCAGTGATATCGAGTTAAGAAATCATAAAATGTTTAGAAAGGCTTGATAAAATCATTAGGTAGTTATCATATTGATATATCGGTAACTCACAAATTACAAATTTGTGATTATAAGTAAGGAAGATCTGATACAAATGGTTAGAAATGGACCTTTGAAATCATGAAGAAAACTTATGATAGCTATATTTATATTTACACACCTTATACATTATCAGTTTAGTATGATTGGTGGTTAAAAATCAAAACTCACTATTCTTCAGGTCAATGAAACATGTAATTCAGTAGTCCACCTAGTAGGTAACAATATAAATGAAATAAATATTTACTATTTTATAGTAGCATTCTTTGTTAATTACTTTTGGTATATGCCCATGAAAATAAGTGTTCCCAGGCCTTCAAATCCATAGCACTCTGTACATTTTATCTAAATCTTTATTCCTCTAAAGTTGTATGTGAAGTATTTAGGAAATTTAGTTAAATCTTTTGGCTGTTTAGGTATAGTAAGTTGAGTTATTACTTCAAGAAAGATTTTGAGGACCTGGAAAATACAGTCTTTTTCAAAGAATCAGACTTGCAGGAAGCTTTCTTACTGTTCATTGTGAGGAAGTGACAATTTACCGGACTGTCATTTTCTGTTCTTAAGGAGGAAGGCAGTTTGATGAACATGCATGTGGCTGAATGGTCACAAGAACAAATTAAGTCACATTTTCCTTAGACAGTTTTGTAAATTATTCTGTACCAAGAGGTAATAGGATCATAGTTTCTTGGGGATTTAATCTTGACAGAATAAAAGCAACTGCTCATTTTTATTAAAAATTCAAGGAACTGTGGCTACACTTAGAAAATATCATTCAAATACTCCATTCACTTCCCTCCAACGTAACTCAGGTGTTCTTCTGCATCTTCTGTGGCAGTCCTTCTCAAACTTTAAGGAGAAAACAAATCACCTGAGGGTCCTATTAAAACGCAAATCTGATTTGGTGGGATTAGGTTAGAAGCCCAGGCTGCATTTCTAGCCAACTCCCAGGTAACGCTTTATGGGGAAAGAGAGAGCGAGCGAGCGAGCACACGTATGTGTTGGGAATAATAACAGAAAGTGTGGTGAGTTTGTGTGTGTGTGTGTAAAGTGTGGGTAAGACCAAGAAAGGTAGGGAGGTAAAGAGACAAACAGAAGAGAGCGAAAAGAAGATAATCATCAGAATAATTCTGAATTATTCACTTAAGTAGCTAATGTCAGGAATTAGCATTCGCCCCGTCTTGTCCTCCAGGACCACAAACCATTGTGCCTCTGCTGCTTGCGTTTTCTAATTGGATGGAAACCTGATTTGCACTGCCTTTGCCTTTGCCCTAAATGACATGGAGCAGCTGTGTAATAGTGGACTTTTATTTTTTCCCTGAAAGTCAGGGTATGGGCCAAGGAGATAGTTTTGGTGTTGTCTTCATCAGTTTTGTTAGATTCCACCCAAGTCAAGTTCTTAGTGTCTATTACAGATTTTTTGTGTTTCTTTTTTAAAGAGAGTCATCAAAGAATACGTTCTACAATTATCACGTATTATTAGTATAATTCTCTTAATTTTTTCATATCAGACCCCCAGTGTACAATGCCACAGAGCGAGACATACTACTACGTGTTTCATTAATCCTGAGAAAATATGCATTACTTGATTCATGCCTGAAGTCTATTATTTCACTTGTTAAAAAAGTCAGCAATAGAGAATAATCCTCCAGACTAGCTTGATTTACAATGACATGGGGTGATTTGTTGAAAGGTGATTGGACTAGTTGTACCTACAAGATGATCTAAACCTGAGACAGTGTATTTTGGGTTGGTTCCCAGACCATCTCTATGTGGCAAACAAAATTTTATCTAGGATGTTGTTAATATATTTTCCACTTTAGTCATTTATAGAAAATTCTTCTTTGTAACTTTGGGATCTTTTCCTATGAATGATCATTTTTTATATAAGTGTATTCCTCTTAAGATCCAATTTTGTAACTCCCTTATTCAAGACCAGTAGGAATGAAGATGGGAAGCCTTAGCTCTTGTTCTCAGAACACCATCCCCTCCTGGTTTCCATTGCTGCTCTTATTAGGAAAGGGAGAATTCACAGCATTGTCCCTGCTCCTGGAAATTTTCCTCTTTCGTATCAACATATTCTAATGCTAAAAATTTTAACAAAATACTTTCAAGAGACCAGGACTAATCTCACCATGCTTTTTTGCATGTTTATATCAATAACCGCAAAAATGCCCCAGACACCAGGGTTTTTCTCAAATCGCAGCTTTTCATGTCCTTACAGATGCCATCCCCATATAGCACTAACACATACCCACATTTTATTAATATTTCACTCCCAGTATGGAAACCTTTCCACTGAACTTTCTGGAATTCACCTTTAGTAAATCTCTTTTATTATTATTCCTTCCATGTTCTTGCCCTGACTGAAACCAGACTCTTACTTTAAGAATGTTGCTTCTGGACCTGTAGTTATCTCAAGTTGTGGTAGTTTCTCTTCAGTTCTCTACAAATCACTGAGTATGGAGATGGGTAGGTATGTACTCCTTATTCCTCATTACAAATTACACACCATTTTCTCTCTGTGCTACTTAAAATCCTCCAGATTTCAAGCCCATGTTATCAGATACAACCCACTTTAACTCCTCAGATCAAGAATCCATAGATCCTGGTGCCATGTCTTAATGCACCTTGAATTTATTAGCTCTGGGTTATGGTCACTTTCTTTTACACTAGTCCTGTCTTGAAAGTTCCGGATTTCTGATGGTTCAAAAAAATGTCATTGAAGAGAGGAAGAAAATGGCTTGTTTGTATCTAGGAAACTTAAAGATCTCCATCATGTCAATATGAAAAAGACAGGTTAATGGAAACAGAAGGAATCTAAATGGTCAAGAAAAAAATATATATATATACTAGTTCTCACTTCATTAGTAATCAAGGGATTGCAAAAAGCCACAAAGACTACATACCCAAAATGCACAAACATTTTTGTCAAAAAGATGAACAAATCTAGTGTGTTTGGTAATACCAAATGATGGTGAGAATGTAGAGCAAAGGGACGTTTAATATCCTGCTGGTGGCATTGTATTTCAAAAGCATTTGTATTTTCTAACAAATATGAACATCCTGCAGCCTATTACTCATAGATTGTGTTTCTTAGTATTTAACCTGCAGAAATGTATAACAACTTTGCTTATAATTGCACTAACCAGGAAGTGAATGAAAGCTCATCACCATGTCATTGTGGCATATTTAGGCAGTGGAATCTCATTTCAATGAAGATTTCTTGTTCTCTACATACAAGAACATAAGTATATTTTAACAGTTGTTAAGTGCAGTAAGTCAGACACCAAATATGTATTCTGATGCCTCCATTTATATAATGTTCAAACAGAGCAATCTAAACTATATTTTAAAGTATGTATTTTTAGATCATAAAGTATAGTGGAAAATATTGAATCAATTATTGTGAGCGTCAGAGTAGTGATTCCCTCTAAGAGAGAATAATGGCATTTTGATTGGCAAGGAGTATGCGGAAGCTTTAAGGGACTGGGAATTTTTCATGTCCATGAAATATGTGGTGCAAAATTACACAGACATTTGCTTTAAAATATTTTCTATTCAAGTGGCATGTATGTTACTAAATATGCAGTTTATTTCGAAATATAAAAGGTTTGTATAAAATTTCCTTGAACCCTGCAATAGTTTTCCATTGCTGCTGTAACAAATTGCCACAAATACAGAGGCTTAAAACAATACAAATTTACTATCTACCTATTATTTGTAGTTCTGAACATCAGAGGCCTGAAATCAGTTGAGCTTCCTGCATTCCTTTTTTTTTGTCCGCACCATGTGGCTGGCGGGATCTTAGTTCCCTGATTAGGGATCGAACCTGTGTCTCTGCATTGGGAGCATGGAGTCTTAACAATTGGGCCACCAGAGAAGTCCCTGCACTCCCTATCTGATCCTGGTCTTCCTCCTACAAGGACCTTGTGATTGCATTAGACCCACCTGGATAATCCAGGATAATCTCCCCTTGTCAATCTCCTTATTTTAATCGCATCTGCAAAGTCCCTTTGCCCTGTAAAGTAACATAATCTCCTAGGTTTTGGGGAATAGAGTGCTCATATCTTTTAGAGGCAGTTATTCTGCCTCTAACGTGTCAAAATTTCCTTTTAGCTACTGACACATTTCTATACTCACTGGTACAGCAAAACCTGTCAAAATATGTTAGGATCAAGATCTCCAAATCTCCTTTTCCATTTATTCCAATTCATTCGTGCTTTTCTTTCCAATATTCTACCAAAAAAAAAAAAACCACCCCAAACAAAAACCCTCTTGTTAATCATTTTGATACCCAATCCTCTGATTAATTCTCTTTCTTCATCATAATCAGTAGCCGGACATGTTCAGCCTCTGTATTTCTTGAAATACTTTTTGTTTGCTTATTTCTAATACAGTGCAGTCCTGCTTATCTTCCTACAATTGACTGCTTCATTTCAGTCTCCTCTGATGATTCCTTCTCTGTGTGTTACAGTGGTCTAGAGTTAAGTCCTCAGATGACTTCTCTTTTTTTTTTTAATTTTTATTGGAGTATAATTGCTTTATAATGGTGTGTTAGTTTCTGCTTTATAACAAAATGAATCAGTTATGCATATACATATATCCCCATATCTCTTCCCTCTTGCATCTCCCTCCCTCCCACCCTCCCTATCCCACCCTTCTAGCTGGTCACAGAGCACCGAGCTGATCTCCTTGTGCTATGCGACTGCTTCCCACTAGCTATTTTACATCTGGTAGTGTATATATGTCCATATATACACTACCACTTTGTCACTTTGTCTCAGCTTACCCTTCCCCCTCCCTGTGTCCTCAAGTCCATTCTCTAGTAGGTCGGTGTCTTTATACCCATCTTGCCCCCAGGTTCTTCATGACCTTTTTTTTTTTTTTTTTTAAGATTCCATATATATATATGTGTTAGCATACGTTACTTGTTTTTCTCTTTCTGACTTTTCCTCTGTATGACTGACTCTAGGTCCATCCACCTCACTAAAAATTACTCAATTTCGTTTCCTTTTATGGCTGAGTAATATTCCATTGTATATACGTGCCACATCTTTTTTATCCATTCATCTGTCGATGGACACTTAGGTTGCTTCCATGTCCTGGCTATTGTAAATAGAGCTGCAGTGAACATTGTGGTACATGACTCTTTTTGAATTATGGTTTTCTCAGGGTATATGCCCAGTAGTGGGATTTCTGGGTCGTATGGTAGTTCTATTTTTAGTTTTTTAAGGAACCTTCATACTGTTCTCCATAGTGGCCGTATCAATTTACATTCCAACCAACAGTGCAAGAGGGTTCCCTTTTCTCCACGTTCTTTCCAGCATTTATTGTTTGTAGATTTTTTGATGATGGCCGTTCTGACTGGTGTGAGATGATATCTCATTGTAGTTTTGATTTGCATTTCTCTAATGATTAATGATGTTGAGCATCCTTTCATGTGTTTGTTGGCAATCTGTATATCTTCTTTGGAGAAAGGTCTGTTTAGATCTTCTGCCCATTTTTGGATGGGGTTGTTTGTTTTTCTCATATTGAGCTGCATGAGGTGATTGTAAATTTTGGAGATTAATCCTTTGTCAGTTGCTTTGTTTGCAAAAATTTTCTCCCATTCTGAGGGTTGTCTTTTGGTCTTGTTTATGGTTTCCTTTGCTGTGCAAAAGCTTCTAAGTTTCATTAGGTCTCATTTGTTTATTTTTGTTTTTATTACCATTTCTCTAGGAGCTGGGTCAAAAAGGATCTTGCTGTGATTTATGTCATAGAATCTTCTGCCTATGTTTTCCTCTAAGAGTTAGATACTCTCTGGCCTTACATTTAAGTCTTTAATCCATTTGGAGTTTATTTTTGTGTATGGTGTTAGGGAGTATTCTAATTTCATTCTTTTACATGTAGCTGTCCAGTGTTCCCAGCACCACTTATTGAAGAGGCTGTCTTTTCTCCATTGTATATTCTTGCCTCCTTTATCAAAGATAAGATGACCATATGTGTGTGGGTTTATCTCTGGGATTTCTATCCTGTTCCATTGATCTATCTTTCTGTTTTTGTGCCAGTACCATACTGTCTTGATTACTGTAGCTTTGTTGTATAGTCCGAAACAAGGGAGCCTGATTCCTCCAGCTCCATTTTTCTTTCTCAAGGTTGCTTTGGCTATTTGGGGTCTTTTGTGTTTCCATACAAATTATGAAATTTTTTGTTCCAGTTCTGTGAAATATGCCAGTGGTAGTTTGATAGCGATTCCATTGAATCTGTAGATTGCTTTGGGTAGTAGAGTCATTTTCACAATGTTGATTCTTCCAATCCAAGAACATAATATATCTCTCCATCTATTTGTATCATCTTTATTTGCTTTCATCAGTGTCTTATAATGTTCTGCATACAGGTCTTTTGTCTCCTTAGGTAGGTTTATTCCTAGGTATTTTATTCTTTTTGTTGCAATGGTAAATGGGAGTGTTTCCTTAATTTCTCTTTCAGATTTTTTATCATTAGTGTATAGGAATGCAAGAGATTTCTGTGCATTAATTTTGTATCCTGCTACTTTACCAAATTCATTGATTAGCTCTAGTAGTTTTCTGGTAGCATCTTTAGGATTCTCTATGTATAGTATCATGTCATCTGCAAACAGTGACAGCTTTACTTCTTCTTTTCCGATTTGGATTCCTTTTATTTCTTTTTCTTCTCTGATTGCTCTGGCTGAAACTTCCAAAACTATGTTAAATAATAGTGGTGAGAATGGGCAACCTTGTCTTGTTCCTGATCTTAGTGGAAATGGTTTCAGTTTTTTACCATTGAGGTAGATACTGGCTGTGGGTTTGTCATATATGGCCTTTATTATGTTGAGGAAGCTTCCTTGTATGCCTACATTCTGGAGGGTTTTTATCATAAATGGGTGTTGAATTTTGTCAAAAGCTTTCTGTGCATCGGTTGAGCTGACCATATGGTTTTTCTCCTTCAATTTGTTAATATGGTGTATCACATTGATTGATTTGCGTATATTGAAGAATCCTTGCATTCCTGGGATAAACCCCACTTGATCATGGTGTATGATCCTTTTAATGTGCTGTTGGATTCTGTTTGCTAGTATTTTGTTGAGGATTTTTGCATCTATGTTCATCAGTGATATTGGCCTGTAGTTTTCTTTTTTTGTGACATCTTTGTCTGGTTTTGGTATCAGGGTGATGGTGGCCTCGTAGAATGCGTTGGGGAGTGTTCCTCCCTTTGCTGTGTTTTGGAAGAGTTTGAGAAAGATAGGTGTTAGCTCTTCTCTAAATGTTTGATAGATTTCGCCTGTGAAGCCCTCTGGTCCTGGGCTTTTGTTTGTTGGAAGATTTTTAATCACAGTTTCAATTTCAGTGCTTGTGATTGGTTTGTTCATACTTTCTATTTCTTCCTTGTTCAGTCGCAGAAGGGTGTGTCTTTCTAAGAATTTGTCCATTTCTTCCAGGTTGTCCATTTTATTGGCATAGAGTTGCTTGTAGTAATCTCTCATGATCCTTTGTAGTTTTGCAGTGTCAGTTGTTACTCCTCCTTTTTCATTTCTAATTGTATTGATTTGAGTCTTCTCCCTTTTTTTCTTGAGTCTGGCTAATGGTTTATCAATTTTGTTTATCTGCTAAAAGAACCAGCTTTTAGCTTTATTGATCTTTGCTATCGTTTCCTTCATTTCTTTTTCATTTCTTTCTGATCTGATCTTTATGATTTCTTTCCTTCTGCTAACTTTGGGTTTTTTTGTTCTTTTTTCTCTAAATGCTTTAGGTATAAGGTTAGGTTGTTTATTTGAGATGTTTCCTGTTTCTTAAGGTAGGATTGTATTGCTATAAACTTCCCTCTTAGAACTCCTTTTGCTGCATCCCATAGGTTTTGGGTCATCATGTTTTTACTGTCATTTGTTTCTAGGTGTTTTTTGATTAACTCTTTGATTTCTTCAGTGACCTTTTGGTTATTAAGAAGTGTATTGTTTAGCCTCCATGTGTTTGTATTTTTTACAGATTCTTTTTCCTGTATTTGATATCTAGTCTCATAACGTTGTGGTCAGAAAAGATACCTGATATGATTTCAATTTTCTTAAATTTAGCAAGGCTTTATTTGTGACCCAAGATATGATCTATCCTGGAGAATGTTCCATGAGCACTTGAGTAGAAAGTATATTCTGTTTTTTTTTGGTTGGAATGTCCTATAAATATCAATTAAGTCCATCTTGTTTAATGTATCATTTAAAGCTTGTGTTTCCTTATTCATTTTCATTTTGGATGATCTGTCCATTGGTGACAGTGGTATGTTAAAGTCCCTTATATGAATGTGTTACTGTCGATTTCCCCTTTTATGGCTGTTAGTATTTGACTTATGTATTGAGGTGCTTCTATGTTGGGTGCATAAATATTTACAATTGTAATGTCTTGTTCTTGGATTGATCCCTTGATCATTATGTAGTGTCCTTCTTTGTCTCTTGTAATAGTCTTTGTTTTAAACTGTATCTTGTCTGATATGAGAATTGCTACTCCAGCTTCCTTTTGATTTCCATTTGCATGGAATATCTTTTTCCATCCCCTCACTTTCAGTCTGGATGTGTCCGTAGCTCTGAAGTAGATCTCTTGTAGACAGTATCTATACGGGTCTTGTTTTGGTATCCATTCAGCCACTCTGTGTCTTTTGGGTGGAGCATTTCATCCAATTACATTTAGGTAATTATCAATATGTATGTTCCTATTACCATTTTCTTAATTGTTTGGGGTTTGTTATTGTAGGTCTTTTCCTTCTCTTGTGTTTGTGCCTAGAGAAGTTCCTTTAACATTTGTTGTAAAGGTAGTTTGGTGATGCTGAGCTCTCTTAGCTTTTGCTTGTCTGTAAAGCTTTTAATTTCTCTTTCAAATCTGAATGAGATCCTTGCTGGGTAGAGTAATCTTGGTTGTAGGTTTTTCCCTTTCATCACTTTAAATATGTCCTGCTACTCCCTTCCGGCTTGCAGAGTTTCTGCTGAAAGATCAGCTATTAATGTTATGGGGATTCCCTTGTGTGTTATTTGTTGCTTTTCCCTTGCTGCTTTTAATATTTTTCTTTGTATTTAATTTTGGATAGTTTGATTAATATGTGTCTTGGCGTGTTTCTCCTTGGATTTATCCTTTATGGGACTCTCTGTGCTTCCTGGACTTGATTAACTATTTCCTTTCCCATATCAGGGAAGTTTTCAACTATAATCTCCTCAAATATTTTCTCATTCCTTTCTTTTTCTCTTCTTCTTCTGGGACCCCTATATTTCTAATGTTCGTGCATTTAATATTGTCCCAGAGGTCTCTGAGACTGTCCTCAATTCTTTTCATTCTTTATTCTGCTCTGCAGTAGTTATTTCCCCTACTTTATCTTCCAGGTCACTTATCCGTTCTTCTGCCTCAGTTATTCTGCTATTGATCCCTTCTAGAGAATTTTGAATTTCATTTATTGTGTTGTTCATGATTGTTTGTTCGCTCTTTAGTTCTTCTCGGTCCTTGTTAACATTTCTTGTATTTTCTCCATTCTATTTCCAAGATTTTGGATCACCTTTACTATCATTATTCCGAATTCTTTTTCAGGTAGACTGCCTATTTCCTCTTCAATTGTTAGGTCTGGTGAGTTTCTACCTTGCTCCTTCATCTGCTGTGTGTTTCTCTGTCTTCTCATTTTGCTTAACTTACTGTGTTTGGGGTCTCCTTTCGCAGCCTGCATGTTTGTAGTTCTCATTGTTTTTGGTGTCTTTCCCTAGTGGCTAAGGTTGGTTCAGTGTGTTGTGTAGGCTTCCTGGTGGAGGGGACTAGTGCTGGTGTTCTGGTGGATGAGGCTGGATCTTGTCTTTCTGGTGGGCATGTCCATGTCTGGTGGTGTGTTTTGTAGTGTCTGTGACCTTATGATTTTAGGCAGCCTCTGTGCTATTGGGTGCTGTTTTGTCCCTGTCATGCTAGTTGTTTGGCATACGGTGTCTAGCACTGTAGCTTGCTGGTCGTTGAGTGGAGCTGGGTCTTGGTGTTGAGATGGAGATCTCTGGGAGATTTTTGCCATTTGATATTTCACGGAGCTGGGAGGTCTCTATTGGACCAGTGTCCTGAACTTGACTCTCCCACCTCAGAGGCACAGCCCTGATGCCTGGCTGGAGCACCAAGAGCCTGTCATCCACACGGCTCAGAATAAAAGGGAGAAAAAAAGAAAGAAAGAAAAAGGTAAAGTAAAATAAAATAAAATTTTAAAGTTAATAAAGAACAGAAAATAATTGTTAAAAACAAATTTTTAAAGTAATTAAAAAGAAAGAATGAAAGGAAGAAGAGAACAATCAAACCAAAAAACAAATGCACCAATGATAACAAGCTCTGAAAACTATACTAGAAAAAGAAACAAAAACAAAAAGCAGACAGAACCCTAGGACAAATGGTAAAAGCAAAGCTATACAGAGAAAATCACACACAGAAGCATACACATACACACTCACAAAAAGAGAAAAAGGGAAAACAGTATATATATCTTTGCTCCCAAAGTCCACCTCCTCAATTTGGGAAGATTTGTTGTCTATTCATGTACTCCACTGATGCAGGTACATCAAGTTGATTGTGGAGCTTTAATCCACTGCTCCTGAGGCTGCTGGGAAGGATTTCCCTTTCTCTTCTTTGTTCGCACAGCTCCCGGGGCTCAGCTTTGGATCTGGCCCTGCCTCTGCGTGTAGGTCGCCGGAGGGCGTCTGTTCTTCACTCAGACAGGACGGGGTTAAAGGAGCCGCTGACTCGGGGGCTCTGGCTCCCTCAGGCCAGGGGGGGAGGGAGGGGCACGGAGTGCAGGGTGGGCCTGCGTCCGCAGAGGTGGGCGTGACGTTGCACCAGCCTGAGGCACGCCGTGTGTTCTCCCTTCTCCAGGGGAGGTTGTCCCTGGATCCCGGGACCCTGGCAGTGGTGGGCTGCACAGGCTCCGGGAGGGAAGGTGTGGACGGTGACCTGTGCTCGCACACAGACTTCTTGGTGGCGGCAGCAGCAGCCTTAGCGTCTCATGCCTGTCTCTGGGGTCTGCACTGATCGCCGCAGCTCGCGCCCGTCTCTGGAGCTCCTTTAAACAGCGCTCTTAATCCCCTCTCCTCGCGCACCAGGAAACAGAGGGAAGAAAATGTCTCTTGCCTCTTCGGCAGCTCCAGACTTTTCCCCGGACTCCCTCCCCAGTAGCCGTGGTGCACTAACCGCTGCAGGCTGTGTTCACGCCGCCAACCGCAGTCCTCTCCCTGCGCTCCGACCGAAGCCCGAGCCTCAGCTCCCAGCCCCGCCCGCCCCGGCGGGGGAGCAGACAAGCCTCTTGGGCTGGTGAGTGCTGGTCAGCACTGATCCTCTGTGTGGGAATCTCCCCGCTTTGCCCTCCGCACCCCTGTGACTGCGCTCTCCTCCGCGGCTCCGAAGCTTCCCCCCTCCGCAGCCCGCAGTCTCCGCCCGCGAAGGGGCTTCTAGAGTGTGGAAACCTTTCCTCCTTCACGGCTCCCTGGCAGTGGTGCAGGTCCTGTCCCTATTCTTTTCTCTCTGTTTTTCCTTTTTTCTTTTGCCCTATCCAGGTACGTGGGGAGTTTCTTGCCTTTTGGGAGGTGTGAGGTCTTCTGCCAGCGTTCAGTAGCAGGTTTTTCTGTAGAAGCTGTTCTACATGTAGATGTATTTCTGATGTATTTATAGGGAGGAAGGTGATCTCCGCGTCTTACTCTTCCGCCATGTTGAAGATCCTCCTCTGACTTGTCTTTTCTATTTAAATAAAGTCCCTAGGTTTTTTTCTTCCAGTCTCATTTCTAGGCTGATGATTCCAAACTGTTTATCTCTTTTCGAGATTTCTCCTCTAAACCTAGCTGATTCATATTCAGCTGCCTACTGGGTTTTTTCCTACAAAACAAAGAGGTATTTGAAATAGACCTACCATGTCCAAATTGAATTCTCAATTTTGCCTACCCTCTGCAAACTTGTTCTGAGCCATTCCTTAAGTGACAACTCTATTCTTCAGTATTTCAACCCAGAAACCTTGTAATTACCCTTGATACCTGCTTTCACTCACACCTGACATCTATTCCTTATGAAATTTGTTTGCACTTCCTTTAATATATTTTCAGCATCTGATTCGTTTTCAGTACCTTAATTACTGATCCCCATTCACATTTCCAGGTTAGAGAGTACTACATTTATTCAGACAAGAAGTGGGTATGCTGTTTCTGTTTGTTTTCTTGTTTGCTTTTTCTTTTACCTTCCTATGGTCTGCTGGGAACACGGTATCCAGAATCATCCTTTCAAAAGCTGGAGTCGTGTATTCTTACTCTTCTTCTCACAACTGTCCAGTGCCTTTCTCTGGCACTCCTGGTCACAGTCACACCCTTCGTAACAGACAGCAACATCCTTCATGGTCTGACCGTTTTTACCTCTTCAGTTTCATTTCCTTCTACTTTCTCCAGTTTCCTCGTTACATTACTGTTCTCACACTGTCTGCCTTGCTGCTGTTCACAGTCAAGCATGTTCCTCCCTGAAGATATCTGTTCGTAAGTTTTCCCTAGTGGAAAGCTCATTCCCCACCATCTGTAAGGTATTCCCCAGCTATTTTCTTATCTTTGCTTAAGTGCCACCCAATTAGGCATTCCTTGAATACTACCACTACTACTGATGATGATAATAAATAGTTTACCTGCTCAGTACCCATTAATTTTGTTTTCAGAGCATTTTTATCATCTAACATGATATTTCTTTATTGACTTATTTAAATGTGTTATCTTTTTATGCTGATAAGGCTCTATTACTGATAAGTGCAGGAACTTTGTTTTGTTCACTGTTGTATCTCCAGTGCCTAAAACATTGTAGATGCTCAATAACTACTTGTGGAGTACACAAGTAATTGACTAAATAAACATTAATTCTATATACTTTATGCCAAATAATTGTTTCCCCACAATTAACAATGGTTAAGATAACAGAAGTACCTGGACTTGTCTAACACTATGTAGTGACCGCACCTGTTTCCTTTGTATCACAAAAGACAAGAGCTTACTGGAAAATAAGATCTCTGGTAGTGGAGGTAAATATTGAAGTATCAACTGGTCTTTTACCACGTTCCATGGCAGTGCATTGCTGGTGTTTTTGGTGTGGGAGATTTTATGGTGATATTGTACTTGGAATACAAGGTGTTACTAAAACAGAAATCTAGAAAATATTGCAGTTGGAAGTAGAGATTCTGTGACTGTATATCATCAAATAA
This sequence comes from Neophocaena asiaeorientalis asiaeorientalis, assembly GCF_003031525.2. Classification (NCBI taxonomy): domain Eukaryota; kingdom Metazoa; phylum Chordata; class Mammalia; order Artiodactyla; family Phocoenidae; genus Neophocaena; species Neophocaena asiaeorientalis. Next base: position 2,606,195 of record NW_020173204.1, on the reverse strand, counting down.
TGTGCACCTCTAAGACACCCTGAGGCATTTTGGTGGCCTGCAGCCACATTGCTGTTTGTATTTACAAGAAGAATTAAGGCACCAAAACTTACTACAAAGAGTGTTTACACATCCTTATTAATCCTATTCTCACATCAGTCAAAAAGGCCTTCTGAGAGCCTTAGAAATACTCATTCCATAACTATAATAATTAATATTCATATATTTTTCCTTAAGAATATTAATTTTGCAAATATATACACACACATATTTTAACTTCTGAAAAAGTCTAATGATGGCAAGTCTGTGAAAACATTATTATAAAGATTAGCAATTTAATAACATGCCTTATGGTGTTGCTTCAGATATATCACTAGTTTCCTCAACTTACTGATCACTTACATGAAAACTGTTCATATGTACCTTATTTCTGAAAAGCAGAGAGTATTACAAAATACAACAGTGCTATCAGTATTTTTATTTTATTTATTTATTTTTATTTTTTTCAGTATTTTTAACTGTCAAGGTTGAATAAGAAACGAGAACGCATTGGATATGTTTCTGAGTGTGTGAAATGATAATTTTTTGCCATTAAAAACAATAATGTTACAACAATATCATTTGTCATCCTATAACCTTATCTACACTAGTTATATATTATTTACAAGACACTAAATCAATGTTTTCATGTAGCTAGGAAGTAAGTACTGCATTTCTACTTTAATTACATTGAGAAAAAGTATATATGCAAAAGGTAAATGCCATGAAATGAGATAACACTTTGAAAATATTTGGGAAAGATTTTTTTTTCTTAAATATCCATTGACTACAGACCCTTTTTTTCCCCCCCAAAAATTAAAATTTCAACCAGATTCCTTAAAGGAATCATCATAATTCTGGCATAAATATTGGCCAGAAAAATAATTTTAAAATGAAAAAAGTATATATTGTTAAATTAACTTTAATACTTTCGGGAAAATTCTGCCATAGCATACTCACCTTCTACCCCCCAAAAAAGGCAAAAGTAAAAATCTGTGCATTTACAACAAAATACATATTACGTTTGGAAGTCCTGTGGTTTTGATTCATCTCTTTAAAAAGTTAGGTGGGTAAAGACATGAGTTTTCCTAAAGTCTGTATGGAATTTTTATGTCAGCCATAGAAATATTTCTTATAAGTGGAATTTCTCAAGGTTTCCTTGAAACTCCCAGTTGTGAGTATGAGGGAATCAATTTCTACTTCAGTACATGCAGTATAATAACATTGAGTCTTAGAATAAAGGAAGAATGAAGATTTCAGTAAAGGAATGAAACAGGAGATGGATGAAAGAAAATGGCCTCTTGGTTTGCAACAGAAGAAAAAAAGTATTTTACAAGTGAGCTATGCTAAATCTTGTCTGAGAATTATCCTCCAAAAATAGTAAAGAGAAAGGAATCTTTTCCAATAAGATTGGTAACAACTATATAAAATTATTGGCAATTTAAGTATGCATTTTAATGTATGTCATACTTTATAAAGTTTCAGAAATTTCTCAGGAGATGTCTCAAGACATATTAGAGTGTTTTTGCAATCATTCTTTCTCGAATTATACTCCATTTGGAATTATCTGCAAATTTATTTGCATAGCATAAACAAATTATGTAAATTTATAAATCTAATCCTGGTGGTTATCTTAATTCCTTTCCTAAAGGACATTTAATAAGAATGCAAAGCTCTGTATATTCTGGACTCAAGTCCTTTGTGAGACATATGCTTTGCAAATATTTTCTCCCAATGGGAAGCTTGTCTCTTTTTTTTCTTACTATTATTTTGATGGAGTCAGTTTGTCTTTTGCTTAAAAAAAACCCAAATTGTTCTTTTGATGTCAAGTCTAAGAACTCTTCAACCTAATCTTAGTTTATAAATATTTTCTCTGATTTTTTTTCCTCTAACAGTTTGATAATTTTACTTTCAACATTTATATCTTTATTGAGTTAACATATAGATAAGGTATGATGCTTATGTTGATGTCTTTCTGTTTGTGCGAGTGTGTGTGTGTGTGTGTGTGTGTGGCCCGTTGTTGCGATACCATTTCTGAAAAACACTATCCTTCCACCATTAAATTCCTTTGGTATTTTTATTAACCAAATGCCATATTTGTGTGGACCTTTTTATAGACTCTGTATTCTGTTCCATTGATTTTTGTCTTTTCCCCATTACCACAATGTCTTGATTGTTGTTGCTTTAAGTCTTAATATGCAACTTCATTCTTTTTTCGCAAAATTGTTTTCACTGTCTACTCCTTGCACCTCCATATATACGTTAGAATAAACTTATTTAAAAAACAAAAGAAAGTAAAACTGCTTGGCATGAGTCCAAATTTTATATTGTCTTACATTTTTTGATCCATTGGGAGGGAACTAACATCTCTACAATGATGTCTGCCAATGCAAGAACATAGTATGTCTCTCAACTTATTTAGATGTTTTATTTCCTTTATCAGCATTTTGTAGTTTTCAGTATATAGATGTTGCAATCATATGCTAGATTTATACTTAATTATTTAATTTTTGCTGGGTCGAAAATAAATGGTATTTTTTAAAGTTTATATTCCCAATTGTGCATTGCTAATATATAGAAATAAATTTGATTTTTGTGTGTTGACTGTGTATCTTGAAACCTTGCTAAACTCATTTATTAGTTCTGAGAGCTTTTATGTGGATTCTTTTGGATTTTCTACATAGACAGTCATCTTGTCTATAATACAGGCTGTTTTATTTCTTTGTTCACGATCTGAATGCTTTTTATTTCTTTTTATTGCCTTGTTGCATATGCTAGGATTTTCATCACTATGTGTTGAATAGGAGTGGTAAGAGAGGATATCCTTGTTGTTTTTTTGTTTTTAATGAAAAATTATTTTCTTCCCATTAAATTTGATGTTAGATGTACATGCAACTGTGCTTATTGTTTTTTCTTCTTTAAACCATTACTATGGTGGGTTACACTGATTATTTTTTCAAATATTGAGCAAGCTGTGTGTTCCTAAAATGTGTCCTACTTAGTTATGATATGCTGGTCCTTTTAGATATTTTTGAATTTAATTTTTTAACATTTGTTGAGGATTTTTGTGTGTGTCTAAATTCATGAGGGACATTGGTATGTAGTTTTTATTTTTGTTCCACCTTTGAGTTTAGTATTAAATTAGTCAGGGGGTATTCTTTTCCCTTCTGCTTTCTAAGCAGAGATTGTGTAGAATTGGACTTATTTCTTCTTAAAACAGGTAATGAGTTTCTAATCTAAATATTGTCCAGATATTTTTCTGCATATTTTTTACCTAGACATTTGGTTTACCTAATAGTTGTATTCAGATTGTCTGTTTCATCTATCGGGGTGAATTTTAATAGTACATATTTTCTATAGCAGTATATTTGCATTAGTGTCAAATAAATGCAGGGTCTCTAATGATACATCTTTTTCATTCCTGATTATTATAATTTGTGTCACTTTCTTCCTTTTTGCTTTATCAGTCTTGCTAACAAGTTTATAAATTTTTGATCTCTTCAAAGAAACATTTTGAGCTCATTGATTTTTTTGATTATTTTCAATTTCATTGACTTTCACTTTATCTTTTTCTTTTACTTGAAGTGTGATTGATTTACAACATCGTATTAGTTTCAGTGTACAGTATTGTGACTCAGCATTTTTATAGCTTATATTCCATGTAAAATCACCACAAAATAATGTCTATATTTCCCTGTGCTGGACCGTGCATCCCCATAGCCTATCCACTTTTTACACAGTAGTTTGTACCTCTCAAACCCCTAACCCTATGCCAATTCTCCCCACCTCCTTCTCCCTCTGGTAACCACCAGTCTGTTCTCTATACCCAGTGAGTCTATTTCTCTTTTGCTATATTTATTCATTTATTTTATTTTTTAGATTCCACATATAAGTGATAACAGACAGTATTTGTCTTCGTCTAACGTTTCAGTAAACATAATACCCTCCAAGTCCATCCATGTTGTTGCAAATGGCAGAATTTCATTCTTTTCTGTGACTAATATTCCATTTATAAAACAAATCTTTATCCGTTCATTTGTTGATGGACACTTAGATTGTTTCCATATCTTAGCTATTGTAAATAATACTGCTGTGAATGTTGGGGTGCATATATCTTTTCGAATTAATGTTTTCATTTTCTTCAGATATATGCCCAGGCATGGGATTGCTGGATCATATGGTATTTCTATTTTTAGGTTTTTCTGAGGAACCTCCATACTGTTTTCCTCAGTGGCTGCGCCAATTTCTGTTCCCATCAACAGTGGACTAGGGCTCCCTTTGCTCCACACGCTTTGCCAATATTTGTTATTTAGTCTTTTTGATTATTTTAAAAATTATAGTTGATTTACAATGCTGTGTTAGTTTCAGTTGTACAGCAAGTGATTCAGTTATATCTCTCTCTCTATACACACATATATATATTCTTTTTCAGATTCTTTTCCATTATAAGTTACCCCAAGATATTGAATATAGGTCCCTGTGCTATACAGTAGGTCCTTGTTGTATATCCATTTTATATATATTCGTGTGCATCCCAAACTCTTAAATTATCCCTCCCTCACCCCACTTTCCTCTTTGGTAACCACTTGTTTGTTTTCTGTGTCTGTGAGTCTATTTCTGTTTTGTAAATAAATTCATTTGTATCATTTTTTTAGAATCCACATACAAGTGATATCATATATTATCATATATTTGACTTTTCCTCTCTGACTTCACTTAGTGTGATAATATCTAGGTCCATCCATGTTGATGCAAATGGCATTATCTCAGTCCTTTTTATGGCTGAGCAGTTTTCCACTGTATATATGTTGCACATTTTCTTTATCCATTCATCTCTCGATGGACGTTTAGGTTGCTGCCGTGCCTTGACTATTGTAAATAGTGCTGCAGTGAACATTGGAGTGCATATATATCTTCTCAAATTGGAGTATTTGTTTTTTCTGGATATATGCCCAGGAGTGGGATTGCTGATTCATATCGTAACTCTATTTTTAGTTGTTGTTTTTTTTTAAGGAACACCCATACTGTTCTCCATAGTGGCTACACCAATTTACATTCCCACCAACAGTGCAGGAGGGTTCCCTTTTCTCCACTCCCTCTCCAGCATTTATTGTTTGTGGACTTTTTGATGATGCCCATTCTGACTGGTGTGAGGTGATTGTAGTTTTTTTTTTTTAAACATCTTTATTGGAGTATAATTGCTTTAGATTGTTGTGTTAGTAGCTGCTGTATAACAAAGTGAATCAGCTATATGTATACATATATCCCCATATCCCCTCCCTTTTGCGTCTCCGTCCCACCCTCCCTATCCCACCCTTCTAGGTGGTCACAAAGCACTGAGCTGATCTCCCTGTGCTATGCGGCTGCTTCCCACGAGCTATCTGTTTTACATTTGGTAGTGTATATATGTCCACGCCACTCTCTCATTTCAACTCAGCTTACCCTTCCCCCTCCGCGTGTCCTCAAGTCCATTCTCTACGTCTAAGTCTTTATTCTTCTCCTTCCATTAGTTTCTTCAGAACCATTTTTTTTATATTCCATATATATGTGATAGCATATAGTATTTCTTTTCTCTTTCTGACTTACTTCACTCTGTATTACAGACCCTAGGTCCAACCATTTCACTACAGATAACTCAATTTTGTTTCTCTTTATGGCTGAGTAATATTCCATTGTATATATGTGCCATATCTTCTTTATCCATAAATCTGTCGATGGACACTTATGTTGCTTCCATGTCCTGGCTATTGTAAATAGAGCTGCAATCAACATTGTGGTACCTGACTCTTTTTGAGTTATGATTTTTCTCAGGGTATATGCCCAGTAGTGGGATTGCTGGGTCATGTGGTAGTTCTGTATTTAGTTTTTAAGGAAACTCCATACTGTTCTCCATAGTGACTCTATCAATTTACATTCCCACCAACAGTGCAAGAGGGTTCGCTTTCTTCCACACCCTCCCCAGCATTTATTATTTGTAGATATTTTGATGATGGCCATTCTGACCGGTATGAGGTGATACCTCTTTGTAATTTTGATTTGCATTTCTTTAATGATTAGTGATGTTGATCATCCTTTCATGTGTTTGTTGGCAATCTGTATATCTTCTTTGGAGAAATGTCTGTTTTGGTCTTCTGCCCATTTTTGAATTGGATTGTTTGTCTTTTTGATATGGAACTGCATGAGCTGCTTATATATTTTGGAGATTAATTCTTTGTCAGTTGCTTCATTTGCAAATATTTTCTCCCATTCTGAGGGTTGTCTTTTCGTCATGTTTCTGGTTTCCTTTGTTGTGCAAAAACTTTTCAGTTTCATTAGATCCCATTTGTTTAGTTTTGTTTTTATTTCCATATCTCTAGGAGGTGGGTTAAAAAAGGGTTTTGCTGTGATTTATGTCATAGAGGAGTGTTCTGCCTATGTTTTCCTCTAAGAGTTCTAGAATGCCTGGCCTTACAATTAAGTCTTTACTGCATTTGGAGTTTATTTTTGTGTATGGTGTTAGGGAGTGTATTAATTACATTCTTTTACATGTAGCTGTCCAGTTTTCTCAGCACCATTTATCGAAGAGGCTGCCTTTTCTCCATTGTATATTCTTGCTTCTTTTATCAAAAATAATGTGACCATATGTGTGTGGAATTTTCTCTGGGCTTTCTATCCTGTTCCATTGACCTATATTCCTGTTTTTGTGCCAGTACCAGACTCTCTTGATTACAGTCACTTTGTAGTATATTTTGAAGCAAGGGAGCCTGATTCCTCCACCTCCGTTTTTGTTTCTTAAGATTGCTTTGGCTAGTTGGGGTCTTTTGTGTTTCCATACAAATTGTGAAATTTTTTTCTAGTTCTGTGAAAAATGCCATTGGTAGTTCAATAGGGATTCCACTGAATCTGTAGTTTGCTTTGAGTAGTATAGTCATTTTCACAATGTTGATTCTTCCAATCCAAGAACATGGTATATCTCTCCATCTGTTTGTATCATCTTTAATTTCTTTCATCAGTGTCTTATAGTTTTCTGCATACAGGTTTTTTGTCTCCTTAGGTAGGTTTATTCCTAGGTATTTTATTCTTTTTGTTGCAATCATAAATGGGAGTGTTTCCTTAAATTCTCTTTCCGATTTTTCATCATTAGTGTATCAGAATGCAAGAGGTTTCTGTGCATTAATTTTGTCTCCTGCTACTCTACCAAATTCATTGATTAGCTCTAGTAGTTTTCTGGTAGCATCTTTAGGATTCTTTATGTATAGTCTCATGTCATCTGCAAACGCTGACAGTGTTACTTCTTTTCTGATTTTGATTCCTTTTATTTCTTTTTCTTCTCTGATTGCTGTGGCTAAAGCTTCCAAAACTTTGTTGAATAATAGGGGTGAGAGTGGGCAGCCTTGTCTTGTTCCTGATCTTAGTGGAAATGGTTTCAGTTTTTTACCATTGAGAGCGATGTTTGCTGTGGGTTTGTCATATATGGCCTTTATTATGTTATGGTAAGTTCCCTCTATATCTACTTTCTGGAGGGTTTTTGTCATAAATGGGTGTTGAATTTTGTCAAAAGCTTTTACTGCGTCTATTGAGATTATCATTTGGTTTTTATCTTTCAATTTGTTAATATGGTGTATCACATTGTTTGATTTGCATATATTGAGGAATCCTTGCCTTCCTGGATAAACCCCACTTAATCATGGTGTATGATCCTTTTAATGTGCTGTTGGATTCTGTTTGGTAGTATTTTGTTGAGGATTTTTGCGTCTATGTTCATCAGTGATATTGGGCTGTAGTTGTTTTTTTTTTTTTTTCATGACATCTTTGTCTGGTTTTGGTATCAGGGTGATGGTGGCCTCATAGAATGAGTTTGGGACCGTTCCTCCCTCTGCTATATTTTGGAAGAGTTTGAGAAGGATAGCTGTTAGCCCTTCTCTAAATGTTTGATAGAATTCGCCGGTGAAGCCTTCTGGTCCTGGGCTCTTGTTTGTTGGAAGATTTTTAATCATAGTTTCAATTTCAGTGCTTGTGATTGGTCTCTTTAAATTTTCTATTTCTTACTGGTTCAGTCTTGGAAGGTTGTGCTCTTCTCAGAATTGTTCCATTTCTTCCAGCTTGTCCATTTATTGGCATATAGCTGCTTGTAGTAATCTTTCATGATCCTTTGTATTTCTGCAGTGCCAGTTGTTACTTCTCCTTTTTCATTTCTAATTCTGTTGATTTGAGTCTTCTCCCTATTCTTCTTGATGAGTCTGGCTAATGGTTCATCAATTTTGTTTATCTTCTCAAAGAACCAGCTTTGGGTTTTATTCATCTTTGCTATTGTTTCCTTCATTTTTTTTCCCATTTATTTTTGATCTGATTTCCTTCCTTCTGCTAACTTTCGGTTTTTTTGTTGCTGTTCTTCTTCTTTCTCTAATTGTTTTAGGTGTAGGTTTAAGTTACTTATTTCAGATTTTTCTTGTTTCTTCAGGTAGGATTGTATTGGTGTAAACTTCCCTCTTAGAACTGCTTTTGCTCCATCCCATAGGTTTTGGGTCGTCGTTGTGTTTTCATTGTCATTTGTTTCTAGGTTTTTTGTGGGTTTTTTTTGCAGTATGCAGACCTCTCACTGTTGTGGCCTCTCCCGTTGCGGAGCACAGGCTCCGGACGCACAGGCTCAGCGGCCATGGCTCATGGGCCTAGGGCTGCTCTGTAGCATGTGGGATCTTCCCGTACCGGGGCACGAACCCGTGTCCCCTGCATCGGCAGGTGGACTCTCAACCACTGTGCCACCAGGGAAGCCCTCTAGGTATTTTTTGATTTCCTCTTTAATTTCTTCAGTGATCTCTTCATTATTTAGTAGTGTATTGTTTAGCCTCCATGTGTTTGTATTTTTTACAGATATTTTCCTGTAATTGATATCTAGTCTCATTGCGCTGTGGTCAGAAAACATACTTGATAGGATTTCAATTTTCTTAAATTTACCAAGGCTTGATTTGTGACCCAAGATATGATCTGTCCTGGAGAATGTTCCATGATCAATAATTCTTTTGTTATTGGGTGGAACATCCTATAAATTAAGTGCATTTTGTTTAATGTATCATTGAAAGCTTGTGTTTTCTTATTTATTTTCATTTTGGATGATCTGTCCATTGGTGAAAGTGAAGTGTTCAAGTCCCCTACTATGATTGTGTTACTGTCAATTTCCCCTTTTATGGCTGTTAGCATTTGCCTTAGGTATTGAGGTGTTCCTATGTTGGGTGCATATATATTTATAATTGTTATATTTTCTTTTTGGATTGATTCCTTGATCATTACGTAGTGTCCTTCCTTATCTTTTCTAACAGTCTTTATTTTAAAGTCTATTTTACCTGGTTTGATATTGTTACTCCAATTTTCTTGTGATTTCCATTTGCATGGAGTATCTTTTTCCATCCCCTCACTTTCAGTCTGTATGTGTCCCTAGGTCTGAAGTGGTTCTATTGTAGACAGTATTCATATGGGTCTTGTTTTTGTATCCATTCAGGCAGTCTGTTGCTTTTGGTTGTAGCATTTAATCTATTTACATTTAAGGTAGTTATCGATATGTAACTTCTTATTACCATTTTATTAATTGTTTTGGGTTTATTAGTATAGGTCTTTTCCTTTTCTTGTATTTCCTGCCTAGAGAAGTTTCTTTAGTACTTGCTGTAAAGCTAGTTTGGTGGTGCTGAATTCACTTAACTTTTGCTTGTTTGTAAAGGTTTTAATTTCTTTGTCAAATCTGAATGAGATCCTTGCTAGGTAGAGTAATCTTGGTTGTTGGTTTTTCCCTTTCATCACTTTAAATGTGTCCTTCCCCTGCCTTCTGGCTTACAGAGTTTCTGCTGAAAGATCAGCTGTTAACCTTATGGGGATTCCACTGTATTTTATTTTTTGCTTTTCCCTTGTTGCTTTTAATATATTTTCTTTGTATTTAATTTTTGGTAGTTTGATTAGTATGTGTCTTGGTGTGTTTCTCCTTGTATTTATCCTGTATGGGATGCTCTGTACTTCCAGGACTTGATTACTTCCTTCCCTATATTAGGGAATATTTCAACTATAGTCTCTTCAAATATTTTCTCAGGCCCTTTCTTTTTCTCTTCTTCTTCTGGAACCCCTACAATTCGAATGTTGGTGTGTCATGCTGTCCCAGATGTCTCTGAAATTGTCCTCAATTCTTTTCATTCTGTTTTCTTTATTCTGCTCTGCAGTAGTTATTTCCACTCTTTTATCTTCCAGGTCACTTATCTGTTCTCCTGCCTCAGTTATTCTGCTATTGATTCCATTTAGAGAATTTTTAATTTCATTTATTGTGTTGTTCATTCTTTTTTTTTGCTCTTCAGTTCTCCTAAGTCCTTGTTAAATGTTTCTTGTATATTCTCCATTATATTTCCAAGATTTTTGGTCATTTTTTCTGTCATTACTCTGAATTTTCTTTAGGTAGACTGCCTGTTTCCTCTTCAGTTGTTTGGTCTGGTGGGTTTTTCCTTGCTCCTTCATCTGCTTTGTATTTCTCTGTCTTCTCATTTTGCTTAACTTACTGTGTTTGGGGGTCTCCTTTTCACAGGCTGCACGTTCGTTGGTCCCGTTGTTTTTGGTTTGTGCTCCAGTGGGTAAGGTTGTTTCAGTGGGTTGTGTAGGCTTCCTGGTGGAGGGGACTGGTGCCTGTGTTCTGGTGGGTGAGGCTGGAGCTTGTCTTTCTAGTGACCAGGGCTGTGTCCGGTGGTGTTTTTTTGGGTGTCTGTGAACTTATGATTTTTTGCGGCCTCTCTGCTAATGGATGGGGTTGTTTTCCTGTCTTGCTAGTTGTTTGACCTAGGGTTTCCAGCACTGTAACTTACTGGTCATTGAGTGAAGCTGGGTCTTAGTGTTGAGATGGAGATATCTGGAAGAGCTTTTGCCTTTGATATTATGTGGGCTGGGAGGTCTCTGGTGGACCAGTGTCTTGAACTCTGCTCTCCCACCTTCGAGGTTCAGGCTTGACACCCAGCTAGAGCACCAAGAGCCTTTCAGCCACATGGCTCAGAAGAAAAGGGAGAAAAGAAAGAAAGAGAGAGAGAGAGACAGCGAGAGAGAGAGACAGAAAGGAAAGGAAAGAAGGAAGGAAGGGAATTGTTTTAAAGTAAAAAATGTTATTTAAAAATTTTTTATTTTAAAAGAAAGTAAGAAAGAAGAGAGCAACCAAACCAAAAAACAAATCCACAAAGGATACCAAGTGCTAAAAGCTATACTTAAAAAGAATAAAATAAATTTAAAAAAGAAATGGACAGACAGAACCCCAGGACAAATGGTAAAAGCAAAGCTATACAGAGAAAATCACACAAAGGAGCATACACATACATACTCACTAAAAGTGTGATAGAAAAAAATATATGTATATAAGAAAAAAAAAAAGAAGAGAGCAACCAAATCAATAAACATATCTACCAATGGTAAGAAGCTCTAAGTACTAAATTGAGATAAACATAAAAGTAGAAACAAATTAGATGCAGAAAGAAAACCCCAAGTCTACAGTTGCTCCCAATGTCCACTGCCTCAATTTGGGGTGATTCGTTGTCTATTCAGGTATTCCACAGGTGCAGGTACATCAAGTTGATTGTGGAGATTTAATCCGCTGCTCCTGAGGCTGCTGGGAGAGATTTCCCTTTCTCTTCTTTGTTTGCACCGCTCCCGGGGTTCAGCTATGAATTTGGCTCTGACTCTGAATATAGGTTGCCTGAGGGCGTCTGTACCCCGCCCGGACAGGCTGGGTTTAAAGTAGCAGCTAATTCGGGAGCTCTGGCTCACTCAGGCAGGTGGAGGGAGGGGCACGGAGTGCAGGGCGAGCCTGTGGCGACAGAGGCCATTATGACGTTGCATCAGCCTGAGGGCGCCGTGTGTTCTCCCCGGTAAGTTGTCCCTGGATCCCGGGACCCTGGCAGTGGCGGGCTGCACAGGCCCTCCAGAAGGGGGTGTGGATAGTGACCTGTGCTCACACACAGGCTTCTTGGTGGCGGCAGCAGCAGTCTTAGCGTCTCATGCCCGTCTCTGGGGTCCACGCTTTTAGCCGTGGCTCGCACCCGTCTGTGGAGCTCCTTTAAGCAGCGCTCTTAATCCCCTCTCCTCACGCACCAGGCAACAAAGAGGGAAGAAAATGTCTCTTGCCTCTTCAGCAGGTCCAGACTTTTCCCCGGACTCCCTCCCGGACAGCCGTGGCGCACTAACCCTCTGCAGGCTGTGTTCCCGCCACCAACCCCAGTCCTCTCCCTGCCCTCCGACCGAAGCCCGAGCCTCAGCTCCCAGCCCCGCCCACCCCGGCGGGGGAGCAGACGAGCCTCTCGGGCTGGTGAGTGCTGGTCGGCACTGATCCTCTGTGTGGGAATCTCCCCGCTTTGCCCTCCTCACCCCTGTGGCTGCGCTCTCCTCCGCGGCCCCGAAGCTCCCCCGTCTGCCACCCGCAGTCTCCACCCACAAAGGGGCTTCCAAGTGTGTGGACACCTTTCCTCCTTCACGGCTTCCTCCCACTGGTGCAGGTCCTGTCCCTATCCTTTTGTCTCTGTTTATTCTTTTTTCTTTTGCCCTACCCCAGGTACGTGGGGAGTTTCTTGCCTTTTGGGAGGTGTGAGGTCTTCTGCCAGCGTTCAGTGGGTGTTCTGTAGGAGTTGTACCACATGTAGATGTATTTCTGATGTATCTGTGGGGAGGAAGGTGATCTCCACGTCTTAATCCTCTGCCATCCTGAAGGTCTCGATCCCTCATTGTAGTTTTGATTTTCATTTCTCTGATGATAGGCTGTGTTGAGCATCTTTTCATGTGCCTGTTGGCCATCTGTGTATCTTCTGTGGAAAAATGTCTATTCAGTTCTGCTCATTTTTTGATTGGGTTATTTTTTTGGTATTGGGTTGTATGAGCTGTGTATGTATTTTGATATTAACCCCTTATCAGTCATATAATTTGCAAATATTCATTGCCATTCGGTACGTTGTCTTTTCCTTTTGTCAGTGGTTTCCTTTACTGTGTAAGTGCTTTCTAAGTTTAATTTTGTCCCTTTTTTAATTTTTGCTTTTCTTTCTTTTGCCTTAGGAGACAGATGCAAAAAAAATTGCTATGGTTTATGACAGTGTATGCCTACGTTTTATTCTAGGAGATTTATGGTTTCAGGTTTAAATGATTTTACCTTTATTAAAGTATTTGGCAGTAATTGGGTTTGTTTTGCTCTTTTTTCTAGTCTATTAAGGGGAAAGTATATTATAATTTTGACACCTTTATTTCATTTTTCATAAGAGTATAAACTACAAATATCCTTCTAAAAACTCCACTTAGCTATATTCCACAGATATTTATTTGCTATATTTTGATTTTTGTTCAATTCAAGGTATTTCTTAATTTCCTTTAGAATTTTTCTTTGACACACAGATTACTTAGAGGTATACTGTTTAATTTCATGTTTTTGGTACTTTTCCTCATCTTTTTTTATTGCTTTTTTAGTTTATATGTGGTCTGAAACATTTTGTATGGTTTTCACTTTAAAAATTTATGTTTTGATGTAAGGCCTGGGATATGGTTATCTTAGTAACTATTCCATGTGCACTTGAAAAAATTACTTACTGTTAAATGGAGAATTCTATAAATGTCAGATCCACTTTGTTGATGTTATTCCATCCTTCTATATTTTTGTTTATTTTCTATCTACTAATCCTGTTACTTAGACACTGTTGAAATATCTATCAATACATTAAAATTTTTGTGTATTTACTTTTAGTTCTAACAGTAGTTTCTTCATGTATTTGAGGCTATGTAGTTTAGTGCATCAAGATGTCAATGTCCCCTTGGTGAGTTGCTCACTTTATCAATATATAACGTTTATGCACCTGGCAATTTACTTTTCTCCGAAATCTATTTTATCTGATATTGACATAAATACTTCACCTCTCTCTTTTTTTTTTTTTCTTTTTTCACCTCGCTCTTGATTGAAATTTGCATCATCAAAAGTTCTCCTATTTTTACTTTTAAGTTCATGAGGGGTATTTTTTCGTAGTTTTCCTTCTGTTTCATTTTACTTAACATGAATCTTTGTAGACAGCATATAGTTGGGTCTTTTTTTAATGCATTCTGTCAGTTTCTGTCCTTTTTATGGATGTGCATAGACCATTACTATTTAGTATTTTTAATATATATTTTATGTACATTTAGGACATTTATAATTAATTTAATTAATACGATATGTAGATCTTTGATATGTTTGAATTTAATTCAGTTATTTTAGCATTTAATGTCTGTTGTTAATATTTTTTGGCTGAAGTCTGCCAATTTATTGTTTTCTGCATGTTCTTTCTTTACCTGTTTCTCCTTTTCTGCCTCATTTGGGTCATTTAAACATATTTTAGTATTTCACATTAATTTGTCTATTAAAGTTTGTGGTTATATCTGTTTATACATTAGTTTCATGGCTGTTGTAAGGTATTAACAAAGTATATACTTATTTTTAAAATTTAGAACCAGTACTATATCACTTTAATAGGAATGGAAGAGCCTTACTATCATATACATTCCCTAAGTCTCCCTTTATGCTATATATTAAATAAAATTACATTATATAATACATATACTTACATTGAACACTTCCTCAGATAATATTTTTTTCTTATCAAATGCAAAACCATAAGTATGAAGGGTGAAGATGAGACTAATAGTCTGTGGTATTTACCAAGATATTAAATTGTTCCTGTTGTTTCTTCTTTCTGCCTAAAGTTTAGCCTTCCTTCTAGAGTCATGTAACCTCTATCTCAAGAGCTTCCCTTGGCAATTATTTAGAACAGATCTGATCACAGAATTTTCTAAGTTTCCCTTCAGCAGAGAATGTTTACTCCTGAAGGATATTTTTGCTGGATATAGAATTATGGATTGACAGTATTATTTTTTCAGGATTTTAAAATGTTTACCAATTCCTTCTGGCTTGCATGTTTTCTAATAATCAGTCTACAGCAATTCATCATTGATCTCTTACAGGTAATATGCCATTTTCCTCTGACTGCCTTTAAGATTTTTTTTTTCTTAAGTTTTTATGAACTTGATTATGATGTGTCCACATGCACAGTTTTGGGGTTTATCCTATTTTGGGTTTACTCAGCTTCCTGAGTAAAACAGATTACCTCTTTCACCATACTTGGGAATATTTCATCCTATTTAAATTTGTTTAAAGTCATATTTTTCCTCTCTCCTTCCGGGCCTCTTATGATACAAATTTTACATTTGTTATTGTTTAATAGCTTATTTTAAAATTCAATATATTTTTTCTGTGATACTAAGTTGTATAATTTCTATTGACTTATCTTTAAGTTAACTGACTCTTTCCTCAGCTATCTCCTTTCTGTTATGAGCTGAACCAGTAAGTATCTTTTAATTTTAGTTATTGTATTTTTTCAGTTCTAAATTGTCATTGTTTCATCTTTATATACTTTATTTCTATACTGATATTTTCTAACGTTTGTTTTCACAATTCTTTGATTGAACATTTTTATAAAATCTGCTTTAAAATATTTGTTAGATAATGCAACATCTGTATCCACTTGTTAGCAGCTGTTGATTGTCTTTTCACATGCATGATGCAATTTTCATGGTCCTTCACATGCCTAAAATTTTTAATTGTATCCTAGCATTTTGAAGATTACTTCATGAGGATTTTAAAATCCTGTAAAGAATGTTTATATGTTTATCAGGCACTTGATCTTGTTTGCTTCAGGCCTCAAGGTCCAACCCGCACCCTGTAGACAGCTGCACCATGAGTTCAGTTTGCAAACACTGGTGTTGTTGCTGTCCCATCATGTGTGCCACCCAGTAGTCGGCCTTACCGCTGTATGGAGGTCTAACTGTTACCTCAGTTTTCAAAGTCTTGCATCCTAATTCGGGTCACAGCTACACGTGGGCAGGTTGTGTGGCGCCTGTGGATTCATGAACAGCCTTGCGTTCCCAGGCTACTCGGACTTCGCTATGCTTGGTTTGCTGGGACTGCCCTTTTAGGCTCTGTGGCCTGGGACCCTCACTTCTGTGATTGCAGTGCAGAGTCTGGAAAACAAAGAGAAAGAAAAAAAGCAATGAGTCTGATCCCACTTTCTTGGAACCACAGCTCCATCTAACTGAGAAAGAAGTTCAAGTCTTTCGTCAGAGTTCCTGCCCCTGCAGGTAGCAGATTTTTTTGCCACTGTCACACTCAGTATAGGATTGCCTGAGGTATGGGATACAAGTAAATGTAGAAAAGGTGAGGAAAAATGGAGATTTTCAATCTCTCTCTGAGTTTAAGAGTTTCCTTTCCCACTTCTCTAGCCAGAACTAGACAATTTCTCTGGGACCCCTCTTTCTGCAGTTCTCAGTTTCAGGCTTGTAAATACCTATGGCTGGGGGGGCGGGGAATGTAAAATTCACTACCATTTCTTTAGTATGAATTTTTATACTTTTCCTTAAATAGTTGTGCCACGTTTTTATTTAGGTTTTACAAGTGCTTTCAGCATGAAAGGAGTGGTAATATGTGCTTGCCTCCAGAATAGGAATGTCCTGTTTGACCATTTCTTTAAAAAAAAAAAAAAATTATGAGATCTAATCGGTATGTTTAAATATTGTCATTAAATATCACTTTTTAAACTACAATATAAAAAATTTCCTGATCCTGTATAATAAATCTTGGCACTACCATGCTCTTGTGAAAGAAAATATTTCATATGGCAAGTACAAAATAAACAAGAGTCTTGCTTTAGTCACAAACTTTACATTTCTCTCAGAAACTTTACAGTTCTCCTCGACTTTAGTTCCTTATTGCTATACTTCTTGTTTGCAGTAGATGAACTAAATAAATAAGAGATAAAATTCCACTGAATGTAAATTCTTTTTTTTATCTTGCTCCTGAGGTATCTTTATTTTCTTCCACATGTTTATCCCTTCCAGAGAATATTTCTTACTATTTATCTTCCTAATCTTTTGATTCCTTCCTTAATGCTTTATCATTGGACTTCAAGTAATTTTTTCTTACCAGTCCAACACCTTCCTCATTACCCATATATGTTTATCTATTACATCCATCTACTTATCTAGATCTAGATCTACACAAAGACGTATCTTCCTTAATCTTTGTGTATCTATTGTTTCAATTGGATAATACTCTAGGCAGAAAATCCTTATGTAGCCTTCATTTATTCAACCATCCCAGCTGCACCTGCCTGCCTAATCTTTATCTTCAGCCTTCAGTTTCTATGTAATTAACATCAAGTTTAATTTTAGCCTATCTTCTGTTAAAGATTTTTGAATTTTATTGTTTTTCTTTTATTTGATTTTATGTTTTGTTGCATTCTTTTACTTCTTGAAGAGATCCTTCCCAAACCACAAGTTTTATATTACTAATCTGACAAATTTAATTTTCAAAGGAAGAAAGACTCTTCTCTTTTGGTGTTTAATTTAATATCATATATGTTTCATGTTATTGCTCTTTTACCTCTTATGGGTAAATTTTTCTTAAAATATTAATCTTGTATCTTTACCAGTTTATCATCCATATTTTAAAACTTCCTATATGAGCACAGTTATGTAGAGAGCTGTGATAGAACACTTTTTCTAACTACAAAAGTAAAAGCAAGTATCCTCCTCTCATGAGTGTAAATTTTAAAGGAGATAATTTCTTCCCTTTCCTTAGTTCAAAAGAAATCTGTATTTTATAGCACACCTAAGTCCCTCTTATATTACTAATCATGCAGCCTAGCCTAGCTATATAGCTTATTGCTTTGTTATATAGATGAGGTTTCATTTAAAATATTCTTATAACATGTTGAATACATCACTACTTTAGATTCTAATTTTTAACTGTATTTTTTATAACCAGTTATAATATTAGATTTTCTGTATCATACACAGAAAGTAGTTTAGTGAGCATTAAGTGGTTAAGTTGTAACATGCATTGTTGAAAATTATATGCTCCTATTTTTAATTTCAGTAGTATTTGTAAATAATGTGAACAATAGTGGTCTTATAAGTATATTAATACAAATATATGTATTCTTATGTCAAACATATTTGGAAAATGTGTCTTCTTGAAGGAAATACAGAGTCTCTGACAAATGGTTTCTGTATATTTTGCTGTTACAGATTTTTTTATCAAGAATTATTTAAGCTTACTAATACTTTTATAAGAAAAAAAGTATTGCTCTTTTCTTGAAATTTATCTCTTTAAACTATATGAGATAAAAACTGCAGTATTTGCATTTTTGCAAATCTGGTTAGGATCAGCACATTAATTTTGCTAGTTTTTGCTGACTGTGCATAATTTTTGCACTACTATTTTTTTGTAGGTATATGCAATGAGATTGTTTTTCTCGTTCTTAGTTTTAAAAACTATGTTTATTCGATATATATTTTTAAAAGGTGGGGTGAAAGACGATATACTTGAAGGGAAGCAAATATAAGTTAAAATTAAACTACTAGGAACTTATGTATGAAGACCTTAGCTTAATATTGAGACAATTAACAGTATTATAATACCAGACAATAAAGGTATGCACCAAAGAACTAAGTATTAAAAACTTCTTAGGAAAATTATAAATATAGAAAGGCTTATCTTGTTTATTTCTATAAGCTCTGTACCTAAGACAATATCTAGTACAGTATAAGTAGTCAATAAATATTTGTTTAGTGAAAGAAAGAATAAGTGAATGTTGTTTATGAAAATAATATATTTTTTAAATGTAACAGTAAAAATAAAAGTTAGGGCTTAAAAGGTGTCAGGATATTCATACATACTTAGAAAATTAACACTGAATATTATTTAATTACAGAATAACTAAAAGTGAAACGGTTTGAGTTTAGAATATCTTTCATAATTTAAAGTAAAACTTTTGCCTTTTTCAGTTCTAGAAATAATTCTATTTTAGCTTTCAGAACTTAGTCTTAGGAATTAAACATAGTAAAGTAAGTAACTACAGATCTCAGCCTTCATTATGGGTGAGTGCCCAGAATAATCAGTTCTGATGTTTGCAAAGATACATTGTGTTCAATAGACAAGAGCAGAAAATATTGAATCTTTAAATAGTAGACTTGGCTGGCAAGTGAAATCAGTTCTTCAGACTGTATTGAAATCAACATTTTTAGGAATGTGTTCAGGAGAAATTATAAAATATTTTAAAACTGTGCACAGTATAAACTATTTCTATATAATCTATGAACATAATTAATGTTAAAAATTAGTGAGCCACTGAAGACTCTAAAGAGTATTTACAGAATTGGAACAAGAAAAATAATTAAAATCCCAAAAGAGCAAGTGATTGGGAGAACACATAAATTTATTAATAAAGTTAAATTTATTGTTAGAGAAAGATGAGAAATTTGATTGACAAGACAGGAAGCAAAGCCCTATATTAATCCCTAGAATTCATAGAGTGATGGAGAGTCATCCACGTTGACTTGTCAAAATCATCACTGACAAGGGTAATAGTATTTCTTAGCTTTTTTCTACTACTGGTCCTTATAGAAATCACCTAAATACTGCAGGTTAACAGCACAATTATAATTTTTCATACTCAGTACCTTGTAATATAAATAAGATGACAGACTTCTTAATATTTTGGATACATGATTTAATGTCTTACTTGAAAATTACTTTTCTTCCTTTCATCTTAACAGATAGAAAAAAAATTTTTAAACAGACAATACTTTTGTTCTTTCAGAGACTTATGAGCAGAATTTTTCAGTTTCTTTTGAAGCAGTTTCTGATTGCTTATTGCCTGATGAATTTTTGGAAGTAAATTGGCATTGTAAGACTTACACAACTTATAGCCATATATATTATAAATAATAGATATCTTATCATCATGATATATATAATCAATGGTTCAGTCTCAGTACATGGAAAACAAACCAAATAGAGTATTATATGTACCCAGAATTAAATTTGCTGGATTACTCAATACACTTTGGAGTATAAATTGTGGCAGTATTTGAAGGGATACCTGAACTAAATGGAATACCGTAACTCTCATATTTTACATTATGTTTAATGAAATTGTGATAAATCTTAAAAGTAATTTGTCTTTCAACTGCTATGCTCCTTGAAGTGTTCTTTTCCAAAATCTAAAAAACTTCCCATCAACATTTTCACTGATCACATTTTTAATCTAAACATAATTTTAGGTGTCTCACTCCCGATTAAAAAGTATTATCATGGATTCATTTCCCTTCATAGTAAATCAGTGTTATCCTTTGTGTGTTTTCTTACCCTAATTCTCTCTCATTAGGTAGTGTGCTAAAGCTGCACTATGGTAGCTCTACTTTCCATTGCTTTAAATGATAATTTAGTTAATAGATCAGCTTACTAAACTTCATTTATCATCCAGCTAGAAAAGAAGTCCAGTTATACTCAGATGAAATCTGACCATTACTTCAATGTCTAGAATTATATATACATATATATTTTTTGACATAGGGTTTTTCTAACTGGAATTCTAAATGGGTGAATAGCTATATGCTTATCAGTATATATTATTTACCAAAATAGTATGTCAGATCCTATCAATTATATACAAAGAATGATAGCAAATTCATGTTCCCATACCTTTACTTTTTTTTTTTTTTTTTAATTGAAGTATAGTTTTTTGTAATGTTGTGTTAGTTTCTACTGTACAGTGAAGTGGAGTTCCCTGTGCTATACAGCAGATTCTCATTAGTTACCTATTTTATACATATTAGTGTATATATGTCAATCCCAACCTCCCAGTTCATCCCACCGGCCCTTTCCTCCCTTGGTGTCCATACATTTATTCACTATGTCTGTGTCTCTATTTCTGCCTTGCAAACCGGTTTACCTGTACCATTTTTCTAGATTCCACATATATGCATTAATATATGATATTTGTTTTTCTCTTTCTGACTTACATCACTCTGTATGACAGTCTCTAGGTCCATCCATGTCTCTACAAATGACCCAATTTCATTCCTTTTGACCACTGAGTAATATTTCATTGTATATTTGTACCACATCTTCTTTATCCATTCATCTGTACCTTTACTTTTACTTTTGCCCCAGAGGCTCATGATTAATTCTAAGCCTTTGCACAAAGCAGGAAAATCTATTTCTCATGTCTACTTAAACAATAGTGTAGGCCACTTATTTCTCACTCAAGCAGCGTTTTGTCTCATTGCACTATGTTATCTCTGTTTAAAATTTATTTAGTTCAGCTAACTGTGTATATCATTATAATATCTATCCTTAGCACAACTGCATCTCCATATATATGTACCATATCCATCCTCTTATATTTTCTTTGTACACAATATCACTATTACCCTGTGTGATCAGACAGCATGGTATAATGGTTCCTTGAGGCCTTGAGCAGGTTACATAGTCATGATTATCAACTTCCTGGAATCGTAATACAAAACTCTCTGGATGATTTTAAATACTAGTTTGTATAATGAGAACAAGTCATCCAATATAGCACCCAGGATATAGTTATTCAACGAATGTCAACTTCATTCCTTTTCAGTGTAGGTAATGGGTGATCTACCCCTTATGAATTAAGGAGTGTAGAATAAATTCAGACAATTTTAACTGCCACTCTAGTGAAAACTTAACAAAAATAAAGACTGACAGTATGCAGAAAAGAATATATGCATTTTAATTTTCTTCACACAATTTATTATTATTTTTTCTGTCAGTAGGCTTTAGCTGCAGTGAGTTATAAGCAAAGTAATTAAATTACTGAGCTCTGTGTAAATCAAATGAGAAATAATTGAGAGGTTCTATGTACATGATGCATAGATTACTCATAGTCAAAGTATGGGAACTTAGTAACATATATTAAAACTGTCCTGATTATATTTTCTCTGTGTTTATAAATAAATATTAAGTTGTTATAGTACATCCTTATGATTGATAGAACATTAAGTTTTAATTGAAAATATTGCAATGCAGAAGTATTGGTAGATGATAATATTTTAGTAATATTTCAGGTAATCAGTATTATTACTCAAGGAAGTTAAGATTGAAAATTAAAATGTATCTTAACATAAACTCTAAAACATGAATATTTAAATATAAAATTGTCAAATAGTATGTCAAATATAAAAATTATAAATAAAAAAATGAAAACTGTTATGTCATTGTATGTCATATTTAAATACATTATTTTTAAAAAACATAATTATGACCTGATTTCACCAGATATAATTATCATAGAGAACATCTTGTTTCAGATATAATTTATTTTTAATTGTTATATAATGTAATATATCTAATAGTCAGAAAATGAGTATGTGCCAGTGTATTCAAGATAAAGAATTGGTGCTTAGTAGGCAGATAATATTTTAATTAGGATTCTGCATTTTTCTTGAGACATCCATGTGTAACTAGTATAATAATGGGAAATAATAAATGGAAAAAAACCTTTCCATTATCCATTTTATTTATTCATTTAAAATGCCAAGCTTAGTATATTAAAATGAATTAAAAGAAGTATAATTTCTGCAAATATTTAAATGTCCTTTCTATTGTTTCTTACAAGTAGTCTTTATAGTACAGTGTTAATCAGTGATGGATAATTCCCCATTTCATAGGTATTACAACTACCTGTCAATTTTAAGTTGTTACTTGAACAGCTGTATCCTATAAAAGAATTTCCAGCATGATGATAAGAATTTAAAATAATAATAAGGACCTGAAAGACCTATACTTGGAAAACTATAAAACACTGATAAAAGAAATTGAAGGCTACACAAACAAGTGGAAAGCTATACTGTGTTCATGGATTGGAAGAATTAAAATTGTTAAAATGATCATACTACTCAAGGGAGTCTACAGAT
The DNA here is from genome assembly GCF_003031525.2 of Neophocaena asiaeorientalis asiaeorientalis. Taxonomy (NCBI): domain Eukaryota; kingdom Metazoa; phylum Chordata; class Mammalia; order Artiodactyla; family Phocoenidae; genus Neophocaena; species Neophocaena asiaeorientalis. The sequence goes on along the minus strand of NW_020173204.1, from coordinate 2,583,395 downwards.
TCAATGAAATCCTATCAAAATACCAATGGTATTTTTCATAGAACTACAACAAATAGTTTAAAAAATTGCATGGAAACACAAAATACCCCCAATAGCCAAAACAATCCTAAGAAAGAAGAACAGAGCTGCAAGTATCATGCTTCCTGACTTCAGACTATGCTACAAAGGTACAGTAATCAAAAGAGTATGATAATGGTACCAAAATAGACTCATTGATCAATGGAATGGAGTAGAGAGCCTAGAAATAAACCCACATGCTTATGGTTAATTAATCTACAACAAATTAGGCATGGATATACAATTGGGAAAAGACAGTTTCTTCAGTAAGTGGTGCTGGGAAAACTAGACAACCGCATGTAAAAGAATGAAATTAGAACATTTTCTCACACCAGATTAAAAAAACATAAACTCAAAATGGTTAAAAGACCTAAATGAAAGACTGGAAAACATAAGTCTCCTAGTAGAAAACATAAGTAGAACACTCTTTGACATAAATATTAGCAGTATTTTTTTGGATCTGTCGCCTAAGGCAAAGGAAGCAAAAGCAAAAATAAACAACTTGGACCTAATTAAACTTTAAAGCTTTTACACAGCAATGGAAACCACTGACTAAATGAAAAGACAACCTATTGAATGGGAGAAAATATTTGCAAATGATATGACTGATAAGGGGTTAATATCCAAAATATATAAAATCTTGTACTACTCAATATATTAAAAGAAAGAACAACTCAATTGAAAAATGAGCAGAAGACCTTAATAGACATTTTTCCAAAGAAGATATACAGACGACCAACAGGCACATGAAAAGACAGTCAACATAATTAATCATCAGAGAAATGCAAATCAAAACCACAGTGAGCTATCTCTTCACACCCGTCAGAATGGCCACCACAAATAGCAATTGATGGAGAGGATGTGGAGAAAAGGGAACCTTCATGCACTGTTGGTGGGAATGTAAACTGGTGGAACCACTGTGGAAGACCAGTGTGGAGGTTCCTGAAAAACTAAAATTAGAACTGCCAAATGATCCAGTAATTCATTCCTGGGTATATATTCAAAGAAAATGAAAACACTATATTTGCAAATATACATGCACCCCAATGTTCATAGCAATATTATTTACAATAGCCAAGATATGGAAATAATCTAAGTGTCCATCAACAGATGGACATTCAACCATAAAGAATAATGAAATTTTGCCATTTGCAGCAACATGGATGGACCTGGTGGGTAGTATGCTTAGTGAAATAAGTCAGACAGAGAAAGACAAACACTGTATGTTATCATTTATATGTGGAACCTAAAATATAAAAGAAAGGAATATTACTAAACAAAAACAGACTCACAGATGTACAGAACAAACTAGTGATTCCCAGTGGGGAGAGGGAATGGGGGAGGAGCAGCCTAGGGGTAGGGGATTAAGAGGTACAAACTACCATGTACAAAGCTACAAGGATATACTGTACAGGACAGGGAGTATTGTTTATATTTTATAATCTTAATTGAATTATAATGTATAAAAATTTTGAGTCACTCTGTTGTACACCTGAAACTAATGTAATATTATGTCACTATACCTCAACAACAACTAAAAAGCAATAATACACTGGAAAGAATCTTACCAGTCACACACACACACACACACACACACACACACACACACACACACACACCAAGGTCTCTCATATGAGTGTGTCTGCACAATGGGTATCAACTTGAACCCTGTGTGGAAAAAAACTTAAAAATTCAAATTCCCTGTGTGTAGGCTATACTCAGTAAACTACTTAGTGTTGAATTATCTAAGAACTATTAGTTTTTAAACTTCACACATATCAACTTCCATATGCTTTTACTTTAGATAAATTTTAACTTATTTTTTCATGAAAATACATTATTTTTAATGAATAGAAATATATCCACAGAATATATCATAACTTTTTATTATGAAGCATGAGGCTTGCTTTATTTTGTAGCACCATGTATTTATTTATATGTTCATGTACATGTGCATTATTCTATGTGTATATTATACACATATATAAAGGTATTACATATAAAAAACCTAAAGTATATGGAGTTTAAAGTCTGTCATTACTCAGGATTGTAGAACGTCAATAGATTTGACATAGTTGTGCGCATTTTGATGATTTTCTTTATAGAATTGTGTATAACTAGCGAGAAGACCCGTGTCTCATTTTTTTACCTTAACTCTAGTGGTTAATATCATGTAACCATAAAAATCCCCCACATACTTCTTTTTAATACATTTTTAGATTATTTTTAGCACAACTCATGTATCTTAAAAGAAGAGTTATGATTAGTACATGTACAATTTAGCAGTCTGCAAATCCTTCATAATTTAATAGCGAGATCCTTTAATGTTAATCTAGAATATGTTTATTGTATTAGTAACATATTAGTTATTTGCAATTCAGACAGGTGGAAAATTGCTTTCCATAGTATCTTTTATAAATATGTTTTCAGCTTTCTTCTTATAGGTTGCTAAGCTAGCAGTGAAACACATTTTCTTTTTGATGAAATGCACTAATTTTCATGTCGACATAATATACTTGTTCTAAAGTATAATTTCTTAAAATGATTGTCTTTTTTTATTAATAATTAAGGTAAATGGTAATTTCTCATACTGCTTTATTTCCCAAGGGATGTAAATGTTTTGTGATTGTAGTTTCAATAAGAAGTGTTAAACTGTGGCAGTTCCTTATACTTATAAATTCAAGAATAGAACAAAAACTCAAATTATCAGGTGTGGAATATAAGGTGACTGCTGTTACCTATTCTTGCCTAACGTGAAAGTCACAGTGCAGAATAATGAAGAGTATGTTTACTGTTTACGTTTGCTGTTCTTTGATAATGTAAGATGTCTTATATAAACAACATTCATACCAAATTATAAACAATAATTAAAGTTTTCCAAGTCAGATGTTCTTATGTTGATTAAAATATCAAAAAAATTCTGCTCATACAGTTGAATTTACAGACTTCAGTTTTTGAAAGAAAGAAACCTAATCCAAAGTGTATAGGTATACTTGGGCAATCCTAAACTAAATTGAGCTTCACTAAATGAAGTTCTGGAAATGATCAGTTCTTATGAGAAACAGAAAGGCCCCATATACAGAGAAAATCAATTTGCTATGCATATTACTTCATTCGAAGCCCATGATACTGCCTTTAAGTTTCCTAGAAAATTGATGGGGCCAAATGTTTTAGCAGTTTCGTTGATACTGCTGCTTTTTAGCTATCCCAAAGAATTTACTGATTGGCAAAGACATATGGAAATGTTGTAACAGTTGATATACCCCAGAATTAATTTTTATCATAGCTTTTCATTTTTTCAAATATTAATTTTAAAGAATAATGGCTTGTTTAATTTTTCTAAAAACCCAAATGTCTATTTTTCATTTTAATTTGTTTATTGAAACTTTTGTTGTTAAAAGAAAAAAGCATCTGAAGAGAATTAAGTCAGTATTGTTTTTGTGGGTGAATAGAAGAAAATTGTGTAAGATTTTACTTGACATGACAAATGACAAATGACATAGGTGTGCCTATGCATGAAGTTTTGTAAAAATTTAACTCAGTAGCTTCTATTTGTGCAGCATGATAAAAGTTCAGGAGATGGTTGGTGCCGACGGTTGCACTACAGTGCATATACTTAATGCAGTAGACTGGTGTGCTTAGAAATATCTAAAATAGGAATGTTAAGTTATGTATATATATTTTTTCACTGTTAAAAAATAAAGCTTAGTATTTGAAAAGTAAGCTCTTATTGAATAGTACCATTCACATGGCATATTGCAGATGCCTGTCTGATAAACTTGCCTTGTTTATCATCTGGCATGTAAATACTTTATCACTTTATGTATATCATTCTAAAAAAGTTAAATTAGCTGGTAAAATTATTTCAAATTTCATAAGGAAATAACTTATGAATCTATTTGTAATCTTTAAATATGTTTTCATTGGGATCTTCAAATATAACATCTTCTCTCATTATCATCTTTTGGAATTCCAGTTGCATCATTTTTCTTTTCCTCTGGCTTTCTTATTTTCTTTATTCACATCAGGTACTAATTTCTCTGTCTTTCCTATTCTCTCTATTCTACAGAGGCACTCAAGCTCTTTCCTCTGCCCCCAGGCTTCTCTCTTTCTTTCTTTGCCTTATGTTCTGCCTGTTTATCTCCCAGGACACCATTTCCCTCTGGCAGTTAAGCACTTCAACTGTTAGAGTTTGGATTTTCTTTGTCCTAGTTTGCTTTAACTCTGTACATCCCATTCCTGCTAAAATATGATATTGCTCTTGGTCATTGTTTTCATTGTTAGAAGTGATTCTCTTCTCTGATAATCTTTGTTTTTTCAGTTGATGGGAAAATCAGACCAGCTCAGAGCATATTTCTGAACTCAAAGAAAGATGCCAGGCAGTAAACTTCTTTTTGGACTCATCTCCCTACTTCTCTTTGATTTTATTGGATCTATTGATTTTTTGGTGATGGCCCACCTCTGATTGGCCTATACTGACTGTACCCTTGGGGGACACATTCTCTTCTCCCCTTTCCTCTCCTTTTAATACTTAATGAAGTCTTGTTTATCCCTCTTTAGCAGAAAAACCGTGTTAATGAAGATAGGCAACAGACTCAGTCACCTTGGGGTCAAATTCTGGTTCTAATATATTCTGATTAAGTGAACTTGAAGAAATTCATCTCTCAGTGTCTCAGTTCTTAGTTCAATTCTCCATTAAATGGTCATAATGATGTTCAGATCAGTATTTTAAGGATTAAATCACATACTCAGCTAGAATCCTTAGAACTGGGCCTTGTTTTAGTCTGTTCTGGCTTCTGTAAAAATGTCATAGACTGGGTGTCTTTAAAAAAGAGATGCTTACTTCTCACAGTTATGGAGGCTGGAAGTCCAAGACTAAACCACTGGTAGATTTGGAGTCTAGTGAGAGCTTACTTCCTGGCTTATGGTTGGTCCTCTTCTTGTGGTATATTCACACGGCAGAGGACCGTGTGAAGGAGGTCTCATTTACAAGGTCTCATTTACAAGGTAGGCCTCATTTACAAGGTCACCAGTCCCCTTCAGGTAGGCTTCATCCTCACCATCTAATCACCCCTCAAAGGCCCCACCTCCCGATACCATCACATTGGAGTTTAGGTTTCAACATGGGAATTTTGGGAAGGCACAAACATTCCATCTATAGCAGACCTGAAAGAATAATCAATAAACATTTATTTCTATCATTCTTATTGTTATTATTGGTTATTATTTTATGCTGAAGCAGAATTTCTAAAAAGGTAACTTACAATTAAAATATAGGTGATTCAAGCATTTTAAATAGGATATCTTTTTTGTTACATTTGCTCATTGCATATAAGACCCCATAAGTTGTAAATAATCTAAATTTTTTAAAGTATATATTTTAATTATATCCATAATTTTAAAACAAAGTTATGTACTTTGGCCATGAAAAATATTTAAAATGTATCAAAAACTAAAAATTACTTCAAAAATAGTCACAATTTTTTTTTTTTTTTTTTTAGTAAAAGCTAGTAAAAGCTAAAGCTAAAGCGTTTAACTCCAGGTTCTAGAGTATGTGTCACTGTTTGCTAGACATACAACTTTTTAGATATAATAACATTGAGTATATATAAAATAATTAACCAGTGTCTGTTGATGAACCCTTAAGAATGTGAGCATCTTGTGTTTTTCAGCCGCATGTTTACCATTTATTCTTGATACATTATTACCATCCCAGACATCTCTGGAGAACTGATTTACCATATGCACCAGTTAGAAGATTCTGTTTGTGCTGCTAGCCATATTAACCCTGCATCTCTCACTGGGAAATTGGAATTGGAAATGGAATTGCTCCAAATTTGAGCAACTGATCAGATTCTCTTTCCTAGATTTTCAAACCTGAGCTGAAGCACACCTGAGATGCCCCAGAGCTGGAGTTTAATGGTTACCTTTTATTTTAAATAAGCTTTTATTATGGGAAAGTACACAAATTATCATTTTGCAGATGTATGTATTTCATGATATGAACACATCTATGTCATTCACATCAAGAAATACAACTTCTTACTGTGGGATCACCTACTCTTCCCAGTTTGCTCCAAACTGTCCTCCATGTTCCAGTGAAGGTCCCACTGATAGATTAAATAATTTGCCCACATTCACTAAATCAGAACATATTAGAATCAGGATTTGGCCCCAATGGGGCCTGACTCTGATGCTATTTCTGCTAAGTAATATGGGTGCTGCCTCACCATTAGTTAGTGAGAAAAACCAACAGTTTTTCAGTTAAATCTCTGTCATTAAAATAAGATCTTTATTTCTGAATTTGTTTTATTTAGATTAAGGTGTTGATCATCTATAGCAAATGGTACAGATCTTTTTAAAAACACTTTAGTTAAGAATATTAGAAAAGTATTTTAAAGGAAATAAGCAAGAGTTAAGTATAAATAGGAAAGATATGAGAAGGAAGAACATGGTTCCAGTGGTACAGCCAGTGTGGGCAAGTCGAGGGAGGACATCACAGTGCAATAGGTCCGATAAAGCTCAGGATGGAATGGCAGAAGATGTGTATCTTCAGCTTCACTAAACACTGGCAAAGAGTTTTCCAAATTTACGCTCCCATCAGCCGTGTCTAAGAGTTAAATTACTTCATGTCCTCACCTAAAATTGGTGTTTTATATCCTAAAATTTTTTTAAAATTTCCCCATTTAGGTATGTTAGTTAATTGTTTTCCTTCACATTTTACTGATGACTAGGGTGTGCATCTTCATATGTCTTTGGGATTTACAAAGTCTTTTATGTGAAGTACTTTTTCCAGCGTCTCCCCATACTCTTTGTACCACATTTGTCTACTTATTAGTAGTTTGAGGTTTACGTATTCTGGATACAAGTCCCTTGCTAGTTATATGAGTTATAAAACATTCTGTTTCTTTGTGGATTGTTTTGGATGAAAACAGTTTTCTAATTTTAACATAATTGAATTTATCAATCTTTTGTTTAGTGTCCTTCGTGTCCAGTTGTTTACCTTTGCAAAGGCATGAACAAATGTTTCTATATTTCAAAACCTTTATGTATATTTACCATTTACAGTGATATCTGTGATCAAAGTTATTTTGGGAAATACATGAAGGTAGGCTTCACATTTAGTTTCATTGTGTTTTGTTTCCCCAATATGTCTGATCAGTTGACTCAGCAATAATTGCTGAAACGTCTGATCTTTCCCATGTGTCCTGTGGTACTACCTTCATTATAAATCAATAATCCATGCATGTGTGGTTCTACTTGGGGGCTCTCTATTCAGTTCCAGTGGTTTATTTGATTACCTTTACACTGTTGTCACACAATCATAATTAGTGATCTTTCTGATAACTTTAGATTCTGGAAGTCAGAGTTCTCCATATTGGTCTTTCATGATACGTTTAGCTCTGCTTAACACTTTTCATAAATAATCTTGTTAATTTCTGTATAAACAAATGTGCTGAGGTGTTCATCGGGGTTTCATAGTATCCAAAGAACAGCATGGATAAAATTGTGTCCTTTGCAATATTGGTTCTTTAAACAATGAGCGTGGTATGGCCTTCCATTTACTTGAGTATTCTTTAATTTTATTCTGTTATTTTTATTATTTTCAGTATAGAGGTTTTGTAAGGCTTTCATCTGAGTTATTCCTATTATGTGGTGGTTTTTATGCTATTAAAAATAGTAGTTATATTTTTCTTTATTAACTTGTTGGTATTTAGAAATAAAATTGATTCTTGTACATTTACTTGTATCCAGTAAGTTAGCTAAATTTATTTATAAATTCTAATAGTTTACCTGTATGTTAAAAAAATAATCTGTATTTTACATTTATATCTGTTATAAAGAATACCATTTTATTTCTATTTAATATTTATTTTTACTTATTACACTGGCTGAGGCCTTCATTATAATGTTAAATACAAGAATACACACGGTAATAGTAGACATAAATGTGTCATTTCTGATTTCAGGAAGAAAGCTTTCAAATTTTGTCATTTAATCTGATGTTTAGGATTTTTGGTGTTCCCTTTAATAGAGAAGTTTTCTTTTGTTGGGTGGGTAAAATTTTATGAAATAACATGTTGGATATTATGAAATGGGTTTTTTATGCCTCTATTTTTATACTCAGTTTCTCTGTTGGTATTTGCTTCTATTTTGCTGGTTTTTTACTTCTGTTAATATGGCATATTACACATTGGTGTATGAATATGAATCCATTATGAATTTTTGGAGTAATCCCATCTTGGTTATGATATCATGGTTTTTGTCACTGCTTTGATGTTTTATATTGGGAGTCATCCTATTATTTGTTTAGAATTTTTTTACATCTCTCCCATTTCAGCTATTTTTTGGCATACACATATTCATATCATTCTCATTATCCTTTTGAAGACTATACATTTATAGTAATGCTCTGTTTTTTCAATCCTGGCATTGGTAAATTATTTGTTCTGTACTTCTTTCTTTGGGAGAAGATGTGGTGTTTGTTTGTTTTGGATTTTATTGATCTGTACTTTCAGTGTTTTATGATTACTTATTAGTCTTTTCAAAAACTAACTTTTGATTTAGTTATTATCTCTAGTATATACTTTTCTATTTTATTATTTATCTATTATTTTCTTTAAAATTATCTCTTTTATTTTAACTTTGAGAAAAACACTTGGATCATTTTCAGCCATTCATCTTTTTAATATAAACACTAATGTCTATAAATTTTCTTCTACACAAAGCTTTAAGTGAATTTCACAACTTTATACTTTTTATGTTTCAGTTCAATACATGTCATAACTTCCTTGTGATTTCTTCTTTGAGACATGTATTATGTTTAAATTCATTGCTAATTATCAAATGTTTAGGGGATTCTTTCAGTTATTTTTTTTGTACTTAATTTCTGGCTTAATTTTACAATGGTAAAATAACATATTATTTCAATTCAGTGTTATCAAAACTTGCTTTATGTCCTGCTATACAGCATAAAATTCTATTTTTATAGAATTAACTGGTACTAGTGCTTTTATTTATATTTATATGGATTTTGTTTGTTTTCAGATGAGCACTGGCAATTTTTTTTTCATTTTTTATTCAAATCTGTCTGTTTAGATCATTCTTCTCTTCTGGGACAAATTTGGTTTCTTCGTTTCCAAATATTTTGCAAATATATTTGTAAGACTTTTCTTATATTTGTTATAACCTACTGATATGTCCTATCCAGTATGTATTAATTATCCATTTACTTATCATTTTTCCCAAAAAACAAAACTTTGGTTTTATTTTATAGTTTGATATTTCTCTGTATTCTTATTAATATATATATTTTTTCATTTTCCTTATATCTTATTTCAGTTTTTCTTTATCTCACATTATCTTGAGTCAGATACATGCATAACCTTTTATTATGCTTCACTTTATTACACTCCGCAGGTATTGTATATTTTACAAATTAAACGTTTGTGGCAACTCTGCATTGAGAAACCTATCAGCACTATTTTTCCAATAGCATTTCCTCATTTGTCTCTCTGTTTCACATTTTAGTAATTCTCGGAATATTTCAAACTCTTTTATTATTGTATTTGTTATGGTGATCTGGGCTCAGGGATTTTTGATGTTACTATTGTAATTGTTTTGGGGTGCCACTAACCATGCCCATGTAAGATTGCAAACTTAACTGATAAAAGTTGTGAGTGTTCTAACTGCTCCACCGACTGGCCATGCCCCCATCTGTCGGCATTTTCTCAGCCCTCCCTATTTCCTGAGATACAACAATATTGAAATCAGGCAAAAAATAGTCCTACATTGGCCTCTAAGTTGAAGCCTTTGCTCATTTGTCATTTTGAAAATTCTAGTGCCCTTAAGAATTATGCTAAATCTACTCTGCCTGTGCTCTAGAAACGGAACCACAAATCCTAGATAACAGCATATCTGCTTACAACATAGTTTACTAAGTATTTTAAATCCATTGTTGAGACCTGCTGCTCCTCAGAAAAACTAGATTCTTTTAGAAATACCAGTGCCCGTTGACAATGCACCTTGTAACCTAAGATCTCTGATGGAGCTGTACGGTGAGATGAATGTTGTCATGCCTGTTGATACAGCATCCATTCTGCAGCTCATGGATCAAGGAGTAATTTTGACTTTAACGTCTTATTATTTAAGAAATACATTTCCTAAAGCTGTAGCTGACATAGATTCCTCTGAGGGAATCTGGGCAGTCATTGAAAACTTTTTGGAAATGATGGACCATTCTAGATGCCATTAAAGTCAGTTGTGATTCATGGGAAGAGGTCAAAATATCTACATTAACAGGCGTTTGGAAGAGGCTGATTCCCATCCTCGTGAAAGAGTTTGAGGGTTCAAGCCTTCAGTGGAGAAGTAACTGTAGATGTGATGGAAATAGAGAACTAGAATTAGAATATTTTAATATTCACTGCTTCTTCTTTTAGTGGAAGAAAATTTAGAACATCTATCTTCACTGAATATCTTCTATTAACATTCTATTTAGTTATAGCAATAAATGGGCTTGGGAATATATATCACAGAAGAAGCATATTCCTCTCTTTTATTCAATATATTCTAATAAAATAATTATATTAAAATGTTTTTGAAAACAAGATTAAAGAGGCAAGTAGAAATTTGTAGGTGCTAAGAATGTTTTCGTTAATCTTGACTTTTTATCCGGGGTGTTGAGTGTTAAACTTCAAAATAAATTCTAATAAGTATGAAAAGATTTGAGGTTGAGAAATCCCCCTCCACCACAAACTTATAATACTTCATATCTTTCCTTTAATTTTCATTTAAAATTGCACAGTTCAAGTGAATAGAATTTACAGGTGTAAATAGCAAAAGAAAAAAAACGCTCTCAGAACTTTGAACAAATGGAAAAAACTGTGACTTTGTTGAGAAAAAAATCAATAGAACTATAATAAGCAATAAAGCAGTTCTTTCACTAAAGTGACAAATTGTTAATCCATTCATATTTAAGTTTTTCAAATGAAACACAATAACATCCGTTAAAAATTACACCTTTGAAGATTTTTTTAAGCTGGTGTGTTTTTTTTAATTCCCTTAAGTGATTGATTAATTGTTAATCCCCTTAATAATTACAAATTGAATTTTCTTTTTTATTTACATGATAGTCCAAAGGACTTAGAAATTATCCTGAGTGGAAAGGAAATGCCCATTTTTCTTTTTTGTTTTTGCATAAAGAATTAAGTGGAAGTCACATTTTTATTTTCTTCTATCACAGTCCACTGTTAAATATTTTGACCCGTATAAAGCTTACTTGCAAAGTCCTTTAGCAGTAATTGCCCCAACCTTTTTCTCCTGCTGCAGACACCAGCCATCGTCCAGCTTCCTTACCTCTCCGGTTCAGGATTGGCTATGATACATTTACATGTTTCACTCAGCAATCTTAAAGCATAATTGAGTATCACTTAAGTATATATGTAAGTGATTATTGCTTGTTATTACCCTTCTTCATATCTGGTACTGCATTAATTGAAATCAAAACCTTAGGTGGGGAAAGGGGGAGAAAGCCCTAATATTAGCCTTTCTGGTATGACCTGCTATTAGAAAAAAATTCCTTTAGGGAGTTTAGTCCTCCTCAGTACCCCTAATATAAGCTTCTCCACATAGCCACAGTCTACTTATTTTGGTAAAAGAGAAATCGTATTAGAATATGAAGTTAAATTACTAACTTTAACTATTATGTGTTTCAGATGGACATCAAAGACAGAAATTTTATTTATTGTCTGCACTGTCGAATTCTCATAGCCATAGGCCTGGTACATAGAAGGCACTCAATAGTAATTTATTAAATGAATGAATAACTATAAACACCTGTTTCTTTACAAGCTATTGTAATTTTCAATTGTGTAGAGGATAAAAATCAAATACCATGATATGCTGGGGATCTGGAGTTCTCCAGTACCATCCTTAGGCTCAGTGAGGACTCAGAAAAGCTGTTTACTTATAATTATGCTTTATTACAGTGAAAGGAGACAGATTAAGATTAGCAGAGGGGAAAGGTAAAGGGGGTGAAGTCCAAAGTAAACCATAGGGACATATTTAATTTTCCCATCTATCATGTGTGACGACACATGAGAAACATTGCCAACCGGGGAAATTCACTGGAGCCTTGTTCTCCTGGGTTTTATGGGCATCAGTCACATAAGTATGCAGGGGGCTCAGCTACTCAGATACCCCCTCACCTCCCAGCAAGAATAGGCATTCACCGTAAATCACAGAGTTAAGAGCATCTGTCTGATCAGCCTGGTAGAGCATGGCCCAAGGCCTGAGGGATACAAAAATAGAGAATCAAAAATCACACAGAATATTCCAGATTCCCAGAGATCATCTGATAGAAGCTGGCCAGGGAAAAAACTTTGTCCTTTCACTTCAAGTGTAGAGTTTTAGAGTTTAGCATCCCAGGGCTGCTGAGTTAACCTCTCCCTGCTCACAGGGCATGGCATATAGATCCTTTTCGTAATATTTTACTAAATTCCTTTTCTAGAACCTTCATCTACCACTTCTCCTACTCCATCTCATATCTTCCCATAATCTGACTATATTGAATTACTTTTTTTCCCAGGACACATATGTTATTTGATGTTTCCATGTTCTCAACCCTCTGTCAGATTAAGTATCACGGCCCTTTATGACCCACTTTGTTCAAATGTTTCAGTGACTGCTAGGTGAATTGTCTGAGATGACATTCTCTAAGTGGCTGCATGGCATATAAAGAAACAATCAAGACGTAAAGCTGGGAGTCCTGGATTCAAGTTTATTTTTCACCATTTAGTAACTAGGTGATTTTAAGGTTGTCAGGTGATTAAGTTTACAAAAGGATGATTTTAATGCTTATCCCGTGGGAAATTATGAGACTAAACTGATTTACTGACACTGAAAAACATAAGTAAAGATTTGATGGATGGGTTATATATGCATTTGTGTGTATTTTCTGATACATTGTCAACAAATTAGTTTGACAGAGGATTTTAATATATACAGATATATTAAATCCTTGTTTTTAATATATAAAACATTAAATATAAAAATATTGTATATGTATATTAAAACCCTTTGTTTAAATCTAATTATCTGTCCATGTAAACTGCCACAATAGAAGAATTGGCTCTTATTATTTTTAGTTGTATATTATGATTAGGAACAATCTGTCTCAATCTTTTTACAGTGCTTTTATGATAAGGCAAAGGGTCACTAGGTCATGGTATTCATATATATGGCTCTTATCTGTTGTATTAAGACCACATAACTTTGAAATGAAACTAAAATTGAGAACCATAATGTGTGTATAATAGTTTTCCTTTCTTCATCTCTGTGATTGATGCCAAAGCTGAAAACAAAACAAAAATCCTATGTTATCTTCCCCTGTTAAGCTGTCTACAGGACACAAGCTTAGTTGGCCCTAGTTCCCTTTATTTTTCTGTCCCTGTCCATCAGTCTCTTGAATGAGAGGGAAAATGACATCAAGTGATGAGTGCTTATGAAGGTGGCAAAGCTTTTTGGCCACAGTCTGCCGACTTGCTTATATCACTTAATAGAGTCACTACAGTTAAGCATTTCATTGCCCATGCTATAGGAACAGGTTTCAAAATATGGATAGGCTATTTCTAAGAGACATTACTTTGCTTGACATAAAATGTATGTTTCATAACTCAAGATAGTTACATATCTATCAAAACAGCAGTAATAATGGAAAGTTAACAGAATGATAGAAGTCATCAGCTTTCTATGTTTAAAGCTACTGTCAGTACATTTTATCACGGAAAGTGTCTTCCAGCAAGACCTAGCTATAGCTTTGTTTGCTGCATGGCCACTCCCTTCTTTACTGAAGTGATGTATATTTATAGCCTTTTATAAGTATTTTGGGGCAGAAAAATAAAACACTTGGTGACAGAGATAGAATGCACGGTATATTCCCTCGACCTGTCTTTCACCTGAAGCTTATCTTTTATAAAATTATTAAAAACATTATCACCATTGACCCCTTTAGTGTCCAAAGTGAGTTTTGTGTAAAACTTTCTTTCAGGTTTCTCTTTCATTGTTTCACATAGTTGAAGAAAATATTGAGGTTTAGGTCTGTAAATGCTGTTCTGTCTTTAGCTTCTGTCATAAATATCAAATTGTACATTTGGCTTTACACTTAGTGACACAAAACAATATTCATTCTGTCTTGTGACTCCCACTTGTTCACTCCCTATTTCATATTCTCTTTCACATATGAGATGTATTGAACTCTGCCCGCTGTGCTTCAGGTATCTTGATAGATGGATGGTATTTTAATGAGGCTGAACACCAAAGATGACATTGCTATATTCTAGTTAGTTCAAGACCTATATTACACTTTCTTCAAAATATCTAGCATATCATGTGTCGAATAAATGTTGGTCTAACTCTTGAGAGAATGTAAGAAGCTGAATTATTTTCATTTCATGGTAACATGTTTTTATTTTATTATGCTCATAATTTTGGAAGAAGATATTTCCTAGCTCCAAGGAAGAATTTAAATATTTTCAGCTCAATTAATGTGAGTGCTCATTTCAGAAAACAATAGGTTCATTAAAGGAAAGTTCTCAGATTGTTTTTAAAAAAAGGAATTGTTAAAATACCTTCAGAATAATATGAACTGAACAAAGCTGCTATGTCCTAAGAGGTTTGGGACTCTGGGTGCTGTCATTTTTTATTGAAGCAAATAGCATTAAAATTTTTATTTATTAATTAATTTATTTACTTACTCTTACACCCACATTGCTGTCGTTACTAGCTGCCATATTTAATCCCTGGGGATAAAAGCATGTTATTAATGTAATAGAAATGCAACCAACAAAATGGTCTGTTTCACTCAGAGTATAAAGCTCATTTCCTAAATATGCCTCAAAAGGGAAACAACAATAAACGGAAATTTTAACTTGCCACAGTGCTAGATGGATGGACACATTGTCATGGGATTTCTGAAGCTTTCAATAACGAAATGTTTATAACAAACCCAAATTAATTTAATTGGTTAAATTACTGGCAAAATATCAGGTAGTATAATTCTTCAGGCACATTAAAATATATCTTGGGGATTAGACTGATATTTACTATTAATGCAAGATTTGGGGAATAAAAAGAAAAGCCCAGTTTAAAATATAAAGATGTGCTGCCTTCAGACTATATCTATATGTACATATGTTATCACATATATATTTTGGCATACACTTGTATACATATTTTAAGAAAACAATTAGCATGCAGAAAATTGTAATATATACATCTACAATGTTTATAAATCTAAATTTGAATTCTGAATTAGATGACTTTGATATGAAAAATTGTATCTGTGGAATTTAGTTGTTTAATATTTACACATAGTTATGTCTTTTAATGTTCAGATGATCAGTGTAATTTGGTTTTAACACAGTCACAATATAGTTTTCTGAAATTTCCCCGTGAATATTATAAATAAACTTTTATATATTTGTGTTACAGATACAATATCAAAATTATTTTTGAAAACAAGATCACAAAAAGGCAGGCTATTCATCTTCAAATTACTGAAGTACAGATATATGTTTCATGAGGAAAGGGGTGATCATCCCAAAGTTTTAAATGAATTATGATTGTTTATTATAACAATATATATTTCAGTATTTAAGCTTTGTCATACCAAAGTTAGATACTTCTAAATAAGTTCATCAAAGGAAGTCATAAATTTAATTTTATTACATGATCTGACAGTTTATCAATGAAAGGTTAGTGAACATACTCAATATGGAATAACAAAGAACAAATTTAGTCTCTTACATGAAACAACCAAAACTTGGAAAAAAATATGTAAAACAGTGTTTTCTTTCAAGACCCTGGACATCCGTAAATGAAGGACAGTGGTTCCTGAGAGACAATAACAAAAATAAAGTGACGTCCTGTGTTTGCCCAGCTTATTGCCTTGAGAGAGTTTTCAGGTGAGGAAGGGGAAACCTGCTGGAGCCCGATGGGCTCCTGGAGTAGAGTAGTTAGAGTTGAGAGAGTCCAGGGAGATCAAGAAGGCTTGAGTTTCTAAGACAGAGCACCAGGGGGGTGAGAGCTACACAGAATGGGAACATTATAGTTCTGAAGGGGGTCTCCATTAAGAATTGAGCAGTTGAGTGATCAGGATATGCCTGTGAGGAAACTATCCAAAGGGGTAAAAATACATTTAAATTGGATCAGAGGTACCAGTGCCTACAAACTATGTTTGGAATAGTTTTCTTTTACCCCAACCAGACTGGGAAACATCATGATGCACAGAACATTGGCTCAATAATGGGGAATAATTAGCTCTAGACTAAATGGTGTTCTGTTAACCTATAACAAATTTAAAAAGTACTAGAGAAAGAATCAAGTGGTCTTGAAATAACTTAAATGAATCCC
This sequence comes from Neophocaena asiaeorientalis asiaeorientalis, assembly GCF_003031525.2. NCBI lineage: Eukaryota > Metazoa > Chordata > Mammalia > Artiodactyla > Phocoenidae > Neophocaena > Neophocaena asiaeorientalis. The sequence goes on along the minus strand of NW_020173204.1, from coordinate 2,566,928 downwards.
AACATAAAGTGCAAGAGAAACTGTAGGAATACAAAACCAACCAGTGCCCCAAAAGATAAAATGATAATCCCTAAAATTCAATAAAATATCAGGCATGGCAAGAAACAGCAAAAATTGTCCCAAGATAAGGAGAAAATTCAATCAATCAAAATAAAGCCAGCCAATATTGAAACAGATGTTAGAATTAGAAGAAAAAGTTGTTAAGACAATTATTTTTACTACATTGTATATTGCATCAAATATTGTATATTTAAAAAATTGAAACTAGAAAGTGAAAACTATGAAATGTTGAGTGAAGACATGGAAGATACAGAGAAGATCCAAATTAAAATTCTAGAAATGAAGACTACAAAATGTGAGGTGTAAAATTCACTGAATGCAGTTAATTATCCATTAGACTTTGTAAAAAATATCATAGTGAAATTAAAAATACAATAATAGAAAATATTCAAAATAATAGAAAATATTCAAAAAGAGAAAATATAAAGATATGAAAAGAGTATATATGCAAGCTATGAGACAACCTCAAACAAAATGTACATGTAATTGTAGTTCCCAAAGGAGAGGAGCATAGACAGGAAAAATATATATATTTGTAAGAAGTAATGAGGGAGAGTTTCTTAATTCGATGAGTTTTACTTGGAAAGAAAATGCTCATAGACATTACTTTTCAATGTAGTTCTAATTTTGTTTTTAAGACTAGTATTTTCAAGGATACCATTAATTAGGTCCCCCTTTATAACTCTTAGGTTATCTTGGGTCCAACACATCCCTAGCCCCTTTTTTTGGATTAAATTAAGCAATTCCAATTATGTCAATTTAACCTCATCCTCTAAGGAGCAACTAAAATCTGCTTTCACATAACATCAAAATTAGTTGAATAATTAAATATTATTTAAATTTACTGTTAAATTATCATAAAATTGATCATTTGACTGTGAATTTTAAAATCAAGGCACACATATGCATATGTCAATATTTTAGTTTAACCAATATTTATTGAAAGACTTTCAAGGAAACATTTTTTTAAGTAGGTTAAAGAATTTGGGTGAAATTGATGAGGGGTTGGATGGATATCCCATCTTTGATAATAATAATGTTTCTGTAATTGTGTTAGTTGCTGATGTAGTGTATGATTGTCTTCTGCTATTCACCACATACGCAGCATTTCATTTAATCCTTCTGTTAGAGGAGTGGCAGTGTGGAGATTTAATCCAGGCCTATATTTTTCTGTAGATAAGTTCTGAACAATGTCACCATTTTACTTTGCTTTAGTAGAAGTATCAGTAAAATCTCAGTAGCATTTTGACAGATAAAGAGTTTACCATTGCTTTTAAATCTTTCTCTTATTTTGTTTTCTTGCAGTCTCTTAGCCTACATTCTCTAAGAAAAATCACACTAATTCTTTAAATTATAAAGAAATATAATTGTTAATGCATATTATGGTTCATTATAAATAATTTTCAGAAAATATTAACGGCCTTCTTTAATAAGACTCTATGAAGGTTTATTAGATAGAAACCACTGAGATGTATGAAGTCACCTTCTGATTGATAATAATGTGAGTGTAGCTTCTTGTAACTTATGAATTCCTTTTTCTTAGTAATGTTTTTTTAGCAGCATGAAACATCATGTGATTCTCCTTATTTTCATTTTCTAAATCATGCAAATGTGGTTCCTCTACATGTGTTGAACATAAAACACAATGTCTGTGTGAAATCTGTCATACCTAGGACTTATTTTTACCATATTCTTCTTCAAAGTATTTTTATGCTATTAGAATTTCTAAATAATCATAAACTAATACACTTGCCAGTGTTTGGAGGAAAGCAGTTTTATGAAGTGACAGGTTCAACCACTTGTTTGAATTGTTACAGCTATTTTTCTTTAATAACTATAATTAAGTTGACAAAATCAACTGTAAAAAAAGAATGACGATACTTCAGTGAAGAAGGTGGTGGTCATATTTAGTTCATTTTTATTGTATAAATTCATAGAACTTACAACATTAATGTCTATCAAAGGTATCAATTCTTAACTGCAGCAATATTGGTTTGTCTGTTTAATGAGAAAAGTTTCAAATAATCTATTGCTTGCATAGAAAAGTACATTCACTATAATTCCCATAATAATTTATTACTCACGAATATGGCAGTAGGTTTCCATTCATGAGAGTAGGAGTGAGATTACAATTTACAAAATATAAATAATAAACTTTTAAATTCGTTGGTTAGTGATGATTAAAGTTATGTTTATGCCTTAAATGTAATTATCTTTGTGCTTGTGAGTTACAGTCATTCTCATTTTTGTAACTCACAGTTGTGATTGTGCATCACTAAGTAAGCAAACGATAGCTGAAGAAAACAGCAAAAATATACACGTATGGCAGAGTAGCAGGAGGCACGTATATGTATATTTTTTTAGTAACATTAAAAGGCTGCTATAAACAAATTAAATGCAATCCATATTGCATGTGAAAATTCCCCAAATAGGGTACATGTCACATTCTATGAATCTTTTAGTAATATTTACTATAGTATTATATGTTATTTGCCTGTGTGGTTATTCTTTAATAATTAACTTACTTCTTTGGGCAACATAAATATAACCTTTGGAGTAGTTCTAGAGAGCATACATGAAAATTAGTTTATGTGGTTTTCTTTTTCTTGTAAACTGGTACTGTTAAGAATTTAAGGAGATTTACTAAAGTTACAGTGAAATCTGTATAACACTCTCCATCTGTTAAGAAAAGTTGCCTGTGATGTTTTTAACCTTCTTTCTTCATATGTTTTGTTGGGGCTTCTTGTCTGATGTGTGTATGTCTTTGGAAGTTTCTTGCGATTGGGATTATCTTTGAAAGGCATCCTTACCAGTAGAGCATATGAGCCAGAGGCTATAAGGCACAGATAGATGAGTGCAGACGGAAGCAGTTGAATTATAAGCAGTAGATAAGATTCAATCAATGATGCATATTTATACAATGTCATTGCAAAATCAAGTGCTCCTCTGGTATATTTATATCAGTGTAAATAACTATTACACCATAGGAATTTTGAAAGCAATGTGAAGCACATGAATCTTACGCAGAGGAGAAAGGAATACATGGTGTATTGGAGGTAAAAATCAAACTCCCATAGGGAGCAGAGAAGAGAGTTGTTAATCCTTATATGGCTTGTAAAAAGTGCAAATTGTGCTTTTGGAATGGATTATCAAATTATTTTTTCTACTCTTTTAGAAGAAGCCTCTTGAAAGAACAATTTATAAGGGCCTCCAGTAGTTCTGTTACAAGCCTAGACAATCTCAAGGAGTACTTAATTACAGGTATATACTTTGTATCTCTCCCAGCCTAAAAAGAAAATATCCACTCCCGCTACCCCTCTAGTCAGTGGGCTTTCATGTTTCACAGTGACTCTGCTGGTAGCTTCTCCAAATCAGACTTCTGACCCTGCACCTCTGATTTCTGGCTGCTGAATTCCTTTTTCTTAGGAAGAGAATTTTCCATCCGCTCAGTTACTTTTTTCCTCTGGTACAAATCTAGAACTTTATCTTGTCAATTTTTTAAACTTTTTATCTTTCCTTACTGTCTGTCTCAGAATTTCATGTTCTGCCTCTGATACTTGCAAGGCCCTGCTTTTGAAGACTTCAGACTGGCTTCTTCCTGGATCTCAGTGTTTCCCTGAAATTGCCTAGAATTGCCGACCTGGAAATGTGTGGTGTTTGACTCTTCTCTTAGGCTCCTGCTTCCATCTAAATTCTTTTTTTTCCTCTTAGACTGGTCCTTCTTTTAAGCTTGTGCTGCCACATCTCTGTCTTCATTTTTCACTTCAGAAGCCAAGTAACAGATTATGCTAAATCTCATTTGAAAATCCACATTAAGATTGCAAACTTGAAGACATATTCAGTTCTCAGTTGCAGTAGCTGTGTAACCTTTGATGGGCCAGTTGACTTCCCTAAATGTCAAGCATTATTTGAATGCTTTATGTCATCCTTTTTGGGTCTAGAATATAATGACTTTATAAATCTAACTCAATTATTTGAAATAATGTATAAACTTAATATCCAAGTGCACCAGTGCATTACTGTTATATTTTGCTGCCATATAATTTTATAATGATATATAAAGTTTTTAAGCTGTACCTTTGGAAATGATTTTGATACATGGAATATCCTTTGCTTAAAGGAGTGAACCAGGATTAGGAAGGAGACCAGCCAGATATATTTCAATGCTATGCTTTTGTGAAATATTATGCCAAATTATGTGAAATATTTCATGATTTCTGGTCTATAAAATGGCTATTTTACATAACTCAACCTAATAAAATTTGAATATAAAATTTCCCTTTTTGACCTATAGAAAACTTTGAATTATAGTAGTACACATATTACACAAGAGGTCACCTTGTTCCATCCTCATGTAAATAGTAGGAGATATTTTATCTTTGATATATTTTTAAGATCATGTAAAGTCCCATAGTAATTTTTACACAGATTTTACTATATTTTGATAATTTATCACATTTAATAACTTACACTTATCTTTTATGAACTTTGAACTGCTCATTATTTCCATTTTATTATAATTATAAATATTTAAAATTTTATTGCCATAGCATATATTAAATTCATATTTCTATAGAAGGCTCTCAAGGGAAATATAAAACACCCATAGAAAATAGTTATTTAGTATAATATAAATTAAATGGCTATTTCATGAAATGCAAATGACAGTATATTAGTTACAGGATTTTTATTGTTTGGGATTTATTAATATTTAAGATCAGTGACATGAGAATGAATACACTTGGCACATTACTCTACTTTAGAGCACAAAGGATTGCAACCAAAAGTGGTACACAGAGCAAAGCCACTACTTGTATTTTCTCTAAACGTTTTCTATTTTGAGACTCAGACCTATGGAAGAAAAAGGAAAGTAAATTTTATATCCATTTGAGAAAAATACTTTTGCTAGAATACAAATAGAATTAAAAACTAAGAAGAATGAAAAACAAACACAACCCGAGTAATAATTTCTAAGGCATCTTTTTCTCCTGTCTTAGGGTGGAAGAAAAATTTACTGAGCTAAGCTTAGTATTTATGACAAGTTTTCACATTGTCATTTTACTAATCCATGAATATAAGGATTAATCACTTCTTCCTGTGGCACAATATGTTCCTGTCAAGTCGAATTCTTTTTAAAAGAAAATCCACTAGCCTGAACATTTCAGATAACAAAAATCAAACTAAATTTGTTAAACTTTCCAGTGCTTACAAGTAAATATGTCTTATTTATACATGTTTAAAAATGATATAATCCTGATGAAGAACACTGAACCACATTGTAACCCAAAATGGCATGTGGCCTATAATATTAATAACTAACTTTCATAATTTTCTAATCTATTTGAGCCCTTTAAATGAGTGTATTACCATTATGTGCAACCGGTGCTACAAATTTACATAGTATGTTACTATGAATGACACCATAATTAAATGCACCAGATTGATGATGCAGAAAATATTTTATCTTTCAATACATGATTATAAAATACCAACCATGAAAAATACTCTTCATATCAAAAGCTTGCCCACTCCCACCTGCCAATGATGGAAAATAAATTTATTACTAGTAGTTAAGCAGAGATTACTAATTCTCAAATCACATTTCCAATATTTGTAGGTAAAGTAAGTCAAATAAAAATGATTTACCCCGTGTTGACAGGAATTACATAATTATGAGCACTGTGCCCTATGGGACTGGCCTACTTCAACTTTACTAATTTCAGTTTAAAGTGAAATAAATGCATATTGAATATTTTTTATGTGCAAGCAATAGACTAGATGTCAGAAAAATAAGGTGTCACTGTATTTTACCAGTATAAGTTAGGTTAGTTCAATTCGACAACCACTTTTTGAGCATAAACTAGGTGCTGGTCACTCACTGTCCCCGGGGGCACAAAATAAACTAGATGTGGGAAGCAGTCTTTGAAAAAATTACAGTCATATAAATTTCCAGACAGCCATGATCACTGGAAAAATCCAATGGCAAAATCAGGCAATGATAATTATGAGATAAAAGCTAATATTGTGCGGGTGTTTTTCTTTACTTGTGCTTCTTTGCCAGCAATGTGTCTGTAAAACTTCTGAACTACGTTTACTCAAGCATTAACGAACTGGATTAAATCCTCAGCTATCAAGCAGAGTCAAAACCTTGTATTTGCCTTGTCAAATACATTATATTCCACTCAGGCAAACTATCAGACAATCTCTTATGACCCTTGATGGGTCATATTATACAAGTTAACTATTAATTATTTCTCAGAAGAAATAAAACTTTCAAGCATTTGTTATCTTATTGGAACTTGTAAATGTGTCACGGAAAGCAAAAGATTCGTAGACTCGTTTTCTCCTTTGGGGTATAGATGTGATTTCTTGGACTATATGAATATAAAATGAAAAGTGAGATAGACCGTTCCTCTCCACTTCACATTATTATTTCTCTATTTAAAAGTAGCAAGAATGGGAAGAAAGGGAGTAAAAAAGAAAAAGAAAGGTGATTTTTTTTTGCTTCCCTTTAAAAATATCTTTTAACAAGACCACTGTAATCAAAGTATGGTTTTGTCCACCAAGTTTTAGGTTAGATATAGTCCCTTTAATGCAATAAAGCATAAAAAGTGTAATTTTTTCCCTTGCAGTGAATATTTCTTGTTTTCATGTTCCTATTTGATGTCTTTTACATTGAAGTCTTAGAACCTGTAAATCACATATTCAGAATTCTTCTTAAGCTGTGACAGTGACATAGTTAACATTTAGAGTTATCTTTTATAGTATAATTTATTTTCCTTTTCAATGCAGTGTTCAGTATGTAGTAATTATTAGTTGGAAAATTTATTTGTAAGTACAGTTAAAATATTTGAAATTAGTTTGGCATGAGGGAAAATATAATATGAACTGAGTTAATTCATAAATTAGAAGTGTATGTGTTTGCTGTAATGTAAGTTTATCATTGCCTGCATATGGTAAAGCTATGTGAACCATATGTCTTCATTTTCAGGATAACATATGGAAAGTATTTAAAATAAGTACATTGTGAAAATATGACAGGTTTGCTAAAAGGGTACTTTTCTAGTAAATAAACAATATTCCATGTGAGTGAAGCATGAACAATGGATAATAATACATTTCAGCTAGAAATCTTAGGTCTTTCAAATTGACAGTTCAAGTACTTAAAGAGGATTACTGCACTAAGGTCATCATTACTGTTAGTATAACCTTTATTGTGTAAGTGTATGTGTGCATGTGTGTGTGTTTGTATGTGACATGGTGAGACAGTTATGATGATTCTAATCACATTAAGCAATGGTAAAAAAAACCCTTCTAATAATAGTTGAATAGCGCTCATAACCTCTACACGAGTTGGAATATCAAAGGGACTATCAACATGGTTTCCAAAAATATACTTACATATCTAAATTGTAACATTTCAGTAAAGGTATTGAGGAATATCAAGATTTAGATTTGTTTATATTCAAAGATGCAAACAGCACAATAATGGTCACATTCTTTTTTTAAAACTTAATTTTACTTCTTTATTTATTTATTGCAGGAAAAATTATTTAAATCTGTAGTGCTTTACAATTTTCAAAAGTTCCACACAGATTATTTCATATAATCCCTAAATAACCCTTTTTTTCCCCACCCTTGTAATGCCCCCCTTCCCTCTCCCCACTGGTAACCACTATGTTGTTCTCTATATCTGTGAGTGTACTTTTTTTGTTTGTTTTATTAACTAGTTTGTTGTATTTTTTAGATTCTGCAGATAAGTGATATACAGTATTTGTCTTTCTCTTTCTGACTTATTTCACTTAACATAATGCCCTCTAAGTCCATCCAAGTTGCTGCAAATGCCAAATTTCATTCTTTTTTATGGATGAGTAGAATTTCATTGTGTATGTATATATACACAATGTGTGTGTGTATATATCTCTCACATCTTTATCCATTTATCTGTTGATGGACACTTAGATTGCTTCCATACTTTGGCAATTGTAAATAATGCTACTGTGAACAGTGTGGTGCATGTATCTTTTTGAATTAGTGTTTTAGTTTTTTTTTTCGGATATATACCCAGGAGTGGAATTGCTGGGTCATAATTACAGGCCAATGTCACTGATTAACATAGATGCAAAAATCCTCAACAAAATATTAGGAAACCAAATCCAACAGTACATTAAAAGGATCATACACCCGAGGCTTCCCTGGTGGCACAGTGGTTAAGAATCCTCCTGCCAATGCAGGGGACATGGGTTCAAGCCCTGGTCCAGGAAGATCCCACATGCCGTGGAGTAACTAAGCCCATGCGCCACAACTACTGAGCCTGTGCTCTAGAGCCTGTGAGCCACAACTACTGAGCCCACATGCCATAACTACTGAAGCCCTCATGCCTAGGGCCCGTGCTCAACAAGAGAAGCCACCGCAATGAGAAGCCCACACACCGCAAAGAAGAGTAGCCCTTGCTCGCCACAACTAGAGAAAGCCCACACACTGCAACAAAGACCCAACACAGCCAAAAATAAATAAATAAAATGAATTTATAAAACAAAAACCAAAAAACGGATCATACACCTCCATCAAGTGGGATTTATCCCAGGGATGCAAGAGATGTTTGTCAATATCTGCAAATCAATCAATGTGATACACCACATTAACAAATTGAATGTAAATTGATACAGCCACTATGGAGAACAGTATGGAGGTTCCTCAAAAAACTAAAAATAGAACTACCATACGACCCAGAAATCCCACTACTGGGCATATACCCTGAGAAAACCATAATTCAAAAAGAGTCATGTACCACAACGTTCATTGCAGCTCTATTTACAATAGCCAGGACATGGAAGCAACCTAAGTGTCCATTGGCAGATGAATGGATAAAGAAGATGTGGCACATATATACAATGGAATATTACTCAGCCATAAAAAGAAATGAAATTGAGTTACTTGCAACGAGATGGATGGACCTAGAGACTGTCATACAGAATGAAGTAAGTCAGAAAGAGAAAAACAAATACCGTATGCTAACACAAATATATGGAATCTAAAAAAAAAAGGGTTCTGAAGAACCTAGGGGCAGGACAGGAATAAAGATGCAGATGTAGAGAATGGACTTGAGGACACGGGGAGCAGGAAGGGTAAACTGCTATGAAGTGAGAGAGTGACATGAACACATATACACTACCAAATGTAAAATAGATAGGGAGATCAGCTGCGTGCTTTGTGTCCACCTAGAGGGGTGGGATAGGGAGGGTGGGAGGGAGATGCAAGAGGGAGGAGATATGGGGATGTATGTATATGTATAGCTGATTCACTTTGTTATACAGCAGAAACCAACACACCATTGTAAAACAATTATACGCCAATAAAGATGTTTTAAAAGTATATTGCAAAGAAACAGGGAAAAAAAGGAAGAATCAAAATCATATGATCATCTCAGTAGATGCAGAAAAAGCTTTTGATAAAGTTCAGCATCCATTTATGATAGAAACTCTCCAGAAAGTGGGCATAGAGGGAACATATCTCAATAGAATTAAACGTATATATGACAAATCCACAGCTAACATCATAGTCATTGGTGGAAAGCTGAAATCATTCCCTTTTAAATCAAGAATAAGACAAGGATGCCCACTCTTGCCACTTTTATTCAACATAGTTTTGGGAGTCCTAGCCACAGTAATCAGAGAAGAAAATGAAATAAAAGGAATTCAAATTGGAAAGGAAGAAATAAAACTGTCACTATTTGCAGATGACATGATACTTACTATGCATAGAAAATTCTAAAGAAAATCCTAAAGGACCTCCCTGGTGGCGCAGTGGTTAAGAAACTGCTTGCCAATGCAGGGGACACAGGTTTGATCCCGGTTCCGGGAAGATCCCACATGCCATGGAGCAAATAAGCCCGTGCACCACAACTACTGAGCCTGCGCTCTAGAGCCTGTGAGCCACAACTACTGAAGTGCGCGTGCCTAGAGCCTGTGCTCCACAACAAGAGAAGCCACCCCACTGCAATGAGGAGTCCACACAGTGCATTAAAGAGTAGCCCCTGCTCACTGCAACTAGAAAAAGCTGACACGCAGCAACGAAGACCCAATGCAGCCATAAATAAATAGATAGTTAGATAAATAAATAAATTTAAAAGAAAGAAAATCCTAAAGACACCAGAAAACTACTAGAGCTCGTCAATGAATTTGGTAAAGTTATAGGATACAAAATGAATGTTCAGAAAACTGTTGCATTTCTATACACTAACAGTAAACTATCAGAGAAATTAAGGAAACAATCCCACTTACCATCATATCAAAAAGAATAAAATACCTAGGAATAAACCTACCTAAGGAGGTAAAAGACCTGTACTCAGAAAACAATAAGACACTAATGAAAGAAATTGAATACAACACAAACAGATGGAAAGATATACCGTGTTCTTGGATTGGAATAATTAATATTGTTAAAATGGCCACACTGCCCAAAGCAATCTACACACTCAGTGAAATCCCTATCAAAATACCAATGGCATTTTCCAAAGGACTAGAACAAATAATTTCAAACTTTGTGTGGAAACACAAAAGTATAGTTCAAGTTCACTGTTTCCTTATTGATATTCTGTCTGAATTAACTATTCATTGTTGAAAGGGGTGTTGAAGTCCCCTATTATGATTGTATAATCATTTGTATTGTATTGAACTATTATTTGCATATCACTCTTTGATGGAGCTGTAGAATTTTATTCACTAAGGTTTAACTTAAAATTCTTCGTTCTTTTTTATAAGTGCATTTCTCTGATTATATTTTAGTAGAATTTTATGGAAGTATATCATCGATATAAACAAGAACACAAATTGAAGTTGCACTAACTGAAATGAATTGTCACACAGTTAACATGTGCGTATTGTGACCCCTCAGATCAAGACTTAGAAATTTACTGGAACTCCAGAAGCAGCCCCACAGAGCCCCACTCTGTGTCCCTCTCCAAAGATACATATAATCTGACTTTAGACAACAACAATTAAATTTACCTGTTTTTGAAATTTATACAAATGGGGTCACAAAGTGTTACTATTAGTACTGCTATTTTAATGATGTTTTATCATTAATATTACAACATAATTTTGGAGCTTGAGGATGTTCTTGTAGTCAAACACAATTTTCCATTGATAACCTATTTCAAATTAGAAAAGTCAGTTTATATTCATTATAGCAAAATATTTTCTCATATTCTCCATACTTAATTTAGTTTTACTTAATTTGGCATAGGCTGACAAAGGATAGCTAAAGATTCTCATTTCTGATGTGTTTTCATTAACTCTTTTATCCTTTCTCTCCTATGCATGCATTATGAGTTAAAGGCTGTGCTCTTTGGTTAATAAATATTTGTATTGCTTTCTCATTGTGGATTGCAAATGTCATCTTATTAAAATTACCTTTGTTACCTCTTTAATGCCATTTGTCTAATTTTGGAAACAATACTGATATTTAATTTTCTTTGTACTTTTTTACTTTCAAAATATTCTCTAATTATTATATTTTACTTTTAATTCAAACACAGATTACACAAATGAATAATTAAAATCATTTTTTATAATAAAAAATCAGTCATTTTCTCTTGTTAGCCACTTACTCTTTAGGATATGGGGATAATTTCACTGCACATACATCTGTATTGTAAATGATGGACCGATACAGTTAGATGAACTGGATAACTTGCCAGGTGTTTCCTTTCTTTACAGCTTTCTCAAGGATGATTGTATTATATATTTGGAAGCCCTTCTGTTTTATCAAAAGTATCTAAGGCACTAATACTTTTCTACTAAAACTAACAGTTAAATTTTGATGACATCTTTGTAGTAATAAGTAGCAAGCCTTTTGGTAGACCCTGTATAAAAATATGAAATGTAAAATAATTGTCTTAGCAGGTACAATTTGTCAACTTCAAAACTATATTTCATTAACACACATAAAAGTATAAATTCTGAGATCCACAAACAAAATTACTTATGTAAAAGTTACTTGTACATTCGAACACTTTGGAAAATTAACATCAAAGTCACCTTTCCTAAATAAAAATGACCTATATAATTTTTGTATTATTTTAAAATTAGTATAAAATATTTTGGTATGGCTATGGAAATATTTTATTAAATACTACCCTGTAAATATAAAATAAGCTTTTAAATTTTGTCACACAAAAATTATTTTTTCTCAACTTGCCCATAATTTGCTTACACCTTCATAAAGGTGCTTAAAATAAATAATTAGAAGCATAAGTGATTTTGGGAGAGCTTGATTATCTAAATGCTGTTATGTATTTGTTCAAATGATATATTTTAAAATATAACAACACATCATCACAATGCTTTATGACTTCATTATAGGACAGCTGCTAATTTATTATTATAAATATTCTCCTCAAGATACAGTAAGATTCATGAAATAAACATTAAATTGCCATTTAAAAAAAATGGGGCCATAGATTTTTTTTGTTTTTGTTTGTTTGCAGTACAGGGTTCCTCTCACCGCTGCGGCCCCTCCCGCCGTGGAGCACAGGCTCCGGACGCGCAGGCCCAGCGGCCACGGCCCACGGGCCCTGCCGCTCCGCGGCATATGGGATCTTCCCGGACCGGGGCACGAACCCGTGTCCCATGCATCGGCAGGCGGACTCTCAACCACTGCGCCACCAGGGAATCCCGGGGCCATAGTTTTATGTGTACCATTTATGACTTAAGTAGCTAACTCAAATTTAGTTTCCTGTTCTGTGAAATAAGATTAATAATCTTTGCCCGATATTCTTGTGGATTTCTCAGGAAAATAAAGTTGAAAAAATTATTTGAAATTATAAAGCACCACTCAGATATTAGGTGGCATTATATAGGCTTAGTGACAAAACTCCAATTGAATTCATTTAATTACTATGATCTGTATATTTAATCTATATTTTAAAAAGTATTGTTTCAATTTTCATAAAATTATATATGTTAAAATTGACTACACATTTCTATTCAATCATATTTCTGGCTACTATGCAAGAAATGAGAGAGAAATTATATTAAAATTTTATAGCTTTTTCTAGATTGTACTTCATTTAAATTGAGTTGCTCCTTATGTTAATTTAAAATACTATTATTATTATTATTATTATTATTCAATATATCAGAAAGTCTGTTGAACATTATCAGAATAAATGATCACATTTTATTCTGTCATGTCAACATTTATAATAAATAATATAAAAGGTGAAACTCCAGTTTAGACATAAATATTTAAATATAGGTGGTATTTGTACATGCACATGTGGTTTTAGAATGCTTATTAATCAGAAGATTAAAATGCATAGCATCAGGATTTCAATAAATATTTTTCTTTAGTAGCAACCTTAATCCTAATTCCAAAAGCATTTGTTTGGTACATATTGATAGAAATTAGCTTGACATTTAGACATTTCTCGTTAGCTTTAGTAGAATCTGATGAAATCGTTATTTCTGTGTACTGTTGTAGGCAAGTTGGGAATGAATCTTTACTCATCCTCGATGTATATTTTCAGTTGTAAAGTCTATTTACATTTTGGTTTAGTGATAATCACATGCTCATGGCTGTAGTTGCAATAAGAAATCTGGAAGAATTTTAATAGATTAGAAAAAAGTAGAAGATTGTAGAGTTTCCCTCTAGAAATTTGTGACATCTACAAACTAAAAAGACTGGTTCTTTTATACCATATGGATGAAATTGTTCTGTTATACACATTAGTCAACCGTTGTTTTGTATTCTGAGAAACCAAGATAATGGCTTTTGGGGAGCTTCACAAGAAAGAAAATTCTCACCATGAACACAAAGACAACAAACCATTTAACATTTGTCTATCTAAGTATACATTATAATATATTAAGGCACATTTCTTTTTAGTGAAATAACATTTTTACTTTTCAAAAAGATAAACAAACGGAGTACATTAAAATTTTGAAGCATTTGAGCGAAACATTGATTTTAATTGGACAGTGCCAAACCAAAACGGTTGGAGCACTCCATCAAGAGGTGCTGGGAAAGGTTTTTATAGAAAAGATGTGGAAGCAAAGCAAGAAAAATTATTTGATTGACTGTAGCTTAAGTGGTTGCATTATTCGGGAAAGAGTAGTTGACTTTTTATTATTAGCTCTTTTTAAGTTTTGTATACTTGGATTTGGGTGCATTGTCTCTGATGTAGGTTTCAATTTGCTTACATCGGCCAACAAGGCATTAGAGCCACCTCAGGCTAATGGCTTTCATGTTTAACACTTGCCCTCTTTTGGTCATCCTCTCCTATATGAGATACTGAGCAAAATTTGGTATTAGCACCACTCTCACTGACCATCAAGGTTCAGTTGTTCTCGTCTAATTGTGAAGCTCATAGGTGTGATTTCAAGTCTGCGGAAGAATTGGTTTTGCTGTTCATCTCATTGTTCAACTTGTTTCTGTTGCTCCAAGTTCAGTGAGACCATTTCTTGTAGTGCTGATGGCTGCTAACATATATTTAAGACCACGGAGAGAAGACAATGTACCTGGGAGTCTACAGTGCTGATTTCAGGAGGGTAATGCCAAGAGACTGGCATCTGCTCCTTAGCGAGTATTCCCATGAACCTAACAGATTGGTATCAAATAAATCAAAGAATGTATCTGAATAGACATCAGTCTCATTTAGCCAAATAGCTTGTTAATTTGTTGTTTCTGAGTTTCTATAATACCAGAAGTGTTGATCCAGGTACAGTAGGAGGCACATTTGCTTTGGTACAGATTCCTCTTTTATAAGCCAACGAGTAATCTAAAGCAATGCTCTTATCTAAAACTACCTTATCAGCTCAAAATAATCCTATGTGAAAGAGGCATATTTTGCAGTGGCTATTATTCATTCCCTGCCTTTGAAAATTCCCCAAGAAGTTTCACAGTTTAGAAGTTCAGTTGGTAGATTGTTCCATCTCATTTAACCAGTCTCTTAGTCCTGTGAATAGGTCAATTCAGTTAAACAGTTATCTCATTTCAAGAGATAATATTGCAGGTGGGCTCCCAAAGTTAGGTCTATGTGTTGAAAGCAATCAGGAATTTAATAAGGGGCACTTTTCTGGAGACAAAAGAAAAACAAAGGTAATTGATGGAGCAGATTATAAATCAGTTTCTGAGTCCAGAGGGCAGCCAGTTGACATTACCAGGTGGCAGGTTCCTAGACATTGGGCTCAAAGCATCTTTTGTAGTCTGAATGTCTCTGGCGATGTCATCAGACGTTCTAGTGAACTTTTTGAGTGACCCACACAACAGCAGATGAAAAAGTTGTCCATACATGAGCTGTTATCTTGATTTCTTTGAAATTTATATCAAGTCATCTAGCTTCAGTTTACAAGGCTTCAAGAAAAGGGAAGATTTCATTTTTATAATTACAAGTCAGAAAGATGGAAGAAAATTGGAAAGGCTAGTTTGGAGAGTTGCAGCCAGATATTGGAGGAAACTAGAAAAATTCAGGATCCAGTCCAAGAATAGTGATTTATGTATATTCTAAAATATTATGATTCCAGGTACAGCTTTGATGATATCTAATGGCCTTTAAGTTCTGAAACCAGAATTTTTAAAAGATAAACTGAGGTACATTAAGAGTTTATTTGAGCAAACATTGATTCCAAACTGGCAGCTGCCAAACCGAAAATGGTTGAGAGCACTCCATGGACAGGAGCTAAGGAGAGGCTTTTATAGAAAAGGTGGGAAGCAAAGCAAACAGATTTGATGGGCTGTAGCTTAATGGATCACCTTGTGTGGGGAAGGCTGATTAACTGTTTGTGGTTAGGGATTCTTAAATTTAATTTTCTCAGATTTGAGTGCGTTAACTCTGGCTTAGGTTTCAGTTTGCTTACACAGCCCACTGAGGCATTACTAAGACTTCCTTAGTCTAATGACCTCCTGTTTAATTACTTTAACAAATGTATTATTTTCAAGTACAGTGATACTTTCAAGTTATTAGTCACTCTGAATTACATTAAATTGACTGTTACTACTCTATGCAAGAGCAGTTAGAATGATATATAATGCTGGAAAATTTGGGAGAAATCATGAATATGTTTAACTGAATCCTCAAAATAAAATTTCATTAAAATGTTTTTGTTTGAATCCATAGCAACATATTCTTCTAGTTTGTCCATCTGGCAAAGGCATGACGATAAATTTGAACAATATTTAGTACTTAGAAATTTGTTTTTTAACAACCTGAACTTTGAAAATTAACACGTATGTCCATTACCTTCTGGGCATTTGATCTTGCCTCCTGCTTTAACATTATATGACATTATATAACATTTCACAGTTTCTTTAAAAGCAGCTGTGAAATAAGTTTGGTCTAGTTTTATCATACTTGACCTCAAGAAGCTATTAAAAGAAATAACTTGTAAAAGGATAATTACTTTATAATTTTAGTGCTGTAAAATGTGGTGTGCAGTAGAACAGAGGACACATGCATCCAAACACAGATGTTGGGTTAGGGAAGGTTTCCTGGAGTTGATCATTATATAGTAGTCAATTAGGTGTAAATTGGGGAAGGGACAGGAGGAATGGTTTTAATTATTTTAAAGAAAGACAAGGGAACAAACCTATTAGCTCAAATATGGCCCTCCAAGCCAAGCTCTTCTCAGTTAAATAGTCAGTGATTGTGCCGTCAGAAGTCATACTTCTCCCTCCCCAGGGTTTCAAACTAGTATTACTATTTTGTTGTTAAAGGCCATTATTTAACTTCCAGAAAATTGTCATAACATATCTAGTGGCCAAGAATTCTGTGACCTATTAGGAGAAATAACTTATGGATAAAGTCTCTCTATATAGCTAATGCTGAAACTGCAATTTTGATGTCATCTTCATGATAAAATTCAGTAAATGAGCATAATATGCTAGACTATGTTTATCCAAGTTCTTTTCTCAGGAACTAACAAAAATAGTCAATTCTTTTCTACACTAACTTTAAGGGATTGTATCTTTCTATAGTGTCTACATACTCCTTTTTTTGTTCTATTCTTTCTTGACATAAGGTTATCAAAATTCTACACAATATAAAACATTCTATTTGATCCCTTTTCTACTCTCTTCTTCTCTATACCTCCTTCTCCCCATCATCAAATTCTTTATTTGATCAATTCCTACTAAACATTAAGTTTCTACTTTAAGGAGCTATCATTAGAAGAGATACCAATGAGCCATAAATCTAATTCAGGCTCCACATATTGTAATCTCAACTATCTTTTACTTTCATTCATAAAATGTTTTTCTTTTATATGTTTTTCTTTTATATTTGCTTAAGGTATTTTTCTCCTGTGACTAGATCATAAGCTCTCTGAGGGTAGCAATCTTGCTTCTCTTAACCACTTTTGTTTCTATCTAGCACTTAAGAAAGCCTCAAAACATATTTGTGAACAGAATGAATTGTGGGGCAAATGGATAAGAGATCAAACACACTGTATATTTTCATATTATAATTCTCTAAGTCAAGAAGAAATTATTTTTGGCTGCCTCATCATTTTATATAGACTTGCACAGAACTGAAAGCCAAATTTTGAAAGTTTATTATTAAACTCAATGGCTCCATCTCATACTGAATGCTGAATTTTTTGCAGCTGTCAAACTTTATACTGGTTCCCATTGACTCCAACCTTAGTAGAGCCTAGAGTATAGGTTCTGGCTTCAAATTAATCTTCACTTTAATTTTTGTTTCAGTCTTACTACGTTGTAACCTAGAGCACATTACTTAACCTAAGTTGCAGTTTCCTCATCTATAAAATTAGTAACATAAAACCTACCATATTAGAACCAATAGAAAGGGTACTTATATATAGACAGAGATTTCCTGTAAGGAATTAATTGGCTTGTAATTATGGAGATTGGCAAGTCCAAAATCTGAAGCACGGGCCAGCGGGCTGTAGACCTAGGAGAGCGGATGTTGCAGATGAAGAGTCTGAAGGACATCTTCTGGAGAATCTTGCTGTTGCTCAGGGAAAACTGGTCTTTTGTTCTATTCAGCTGCAGTTGATTGGATGACGCCCATTCACATATGGAGGGCAATCTGATATACACAATAATCAATGACTTAAATGTTAATTTAATCTACAGAGCCTCACAGAAACACCCAGAAGAATGTTTGATTATCTATCTTGGGCACCCTGTGGCACAGCCAAATTGACATAAAATGAATTATCACACATACCAAAAAGGGCCTGTATAAGACATCAAGAAATCATGCATAATAGACTGTCTGATGCATATTAAGTTCTTAGAAGATGTTATCATGTTTGTTATTGTGTAAAAAAATAGTAATGATTATCAGTCTTTTTATGTCTAATTTTTCCACAAGTATGAAAATTGAACATGTATCTGGTACAGTAATGGAAATATTATTACTTTAAAGGAAGTATCAATATTTATATTTCTTTAATATCTATATCTCTTTAATAGTTGTTAACATCCCTTAAATTTTTCATTAGTTTGGTAATTTTAGCTCCTATGATACTGACCTAAACTATAAGCTCTAGCAATAATGGAACACTTGATGGGTTTTCAACTATTAAGCTTTTATACTTATTACTTAATGAACTCTTATTCATCACTCAATGTCCAGCTCAAATGTTACCTCATTTTTAAAGCTTTTCATGATATCATTAATACCCTAGACTGTCTCTCAAATCATAGTATCATTGTTTCTAATTTTATCATAATATATTCATCAATCGATTTTCAGTGTTTAGAATTAGATTTTAAAAAGCTATGATTCCAAACTTTTTTTTTTTTTTTGATTCGCTGAGCAGTAGACTTGAGATTAGATACTTTCTCAACTCAGTCTTTCAACTAAGAAAGGTACTTACTTTCTCAGTTTGTCTTAATAGTAAGATGACATTTTAGCTACAAAGCTTGGGAGCAATAGAAATTTGCCTTGGCATATATATTTCTTCAGAGAAATCTCTGGAAAGGAGAAGTAAAGAAATAGTGTAACATTTTATTATGATTTTGGACGTTCATCCCAAGATAGAATTTACTAGAATTTAGGGTTGGACTGTGAAGACACTTATTTATCTAGGGTGGAAGCATTTTAGAACTTAGGACCACAGCAAGACCTGGGGCCCACTATTCCCCAAATGTAAGTCCATATCACACAGGTTTTTACTCCAATAAAGAAAAAGTTCATAGCCATGACAAAATACAGAGAGACTCTACTAATGTCAAAAAATACTTTTTAATTTAATACTAATGATTTAATTCCCTAGGCTACCAGTGGTTAGATACACCAGAGGGTTATGCCGTTTCTGCCCTCCCACGTTTCTCTTAGAGCATGTAACACAGGTAGAGGAGGCTCGTGAGTTACAGTATGGAAAGTGTAGACCTTGAAGTCAAAAAGTTGATTTCACTTCCCAAAATCCCCTCCTACTACGTTTTTACAGTCAACCTAGTCTCCTCTTAACCATTGGAAAATAACAGTATGCTTTTCTCCCTGTAGTCTTCGTTTTGCACAAATGGTTTCTTCCGGTGTCTTTTGAGTGTGACTTCTCTCACTTATACTGCGTTTAAAATGTATCCGTCACGTGTGTGAATCAGTATTTCATTCTGATTGCTGAGTAGTATCATATTGTACAGATGGAATGTATTCTGTTTATCCATTTCCTGATTGAAGGGCATTTGGGTCATTTTCAGGTTTTGGTATTTAGGACTAAAGGGGATATAAACAGTGGTATCCAAGTACTCCTTTGAACATAGTCTTTTAAACTTAGCTATTCCAATGGATAATGTCTCACTGTTATTGTAATTTGTATTTCTCTAATGACTAATGATTCTGAGCATCTTTTTATACGCTTCTTGACTCACCATATATTGGTGATGTATCTCTTCAATCTTTTGGTCAATTTCATCAGGTTGTTCATATTCCTATTGTTGAGTTTTGAGAGTTCTGTATATATTCTGGATACAGGTCCTTTGTCAAATTTGTATTTTGCAAATATTTCTTTTTCCAGTCAGGATTCACTTTTATTCTCTTGCCAATTTCTTTCACATGGCAAAATTTTTTTAACTTTTGGTGAAGTCCAATTTATCAATTTTTAATGGATTATACATTGATTTTATATTGTCATAGCTAAAAAAGTCTTTGTCTAATCCAAGTTCACAAGGACTTTCTCATATGCCTTTTAAAATTTTGGAGTTTTATGTTTTAAATTAAACCTATGAGCCATTAAAAAAATTTATTTGGTTTTGTATAAAGTATAGATCCATATTATTTTTTTGTAGGTGGATGTCTAATCTATCTAGCACCATTTGTTGAAAAGACCACATTTTCCACTGAATTGCCTTTGCATCTTTGTGAAAATTATATTGACCATATCTTTGTGGCTCTACTTATGGACACCATTTTGTACCATTATACTTTTGCCAATATTACACTGTCTTAGATATTATGGACTTTTAATATAGTTTTAAAATCAGGTTATGTGATTCCTCTTTGTTCTTTTTTTCAAAATTGTTTTTTGCCCACACTAGTTTTAGCAACAGCTTGACAACTTCTACCAAAACAAAATAAAACAAAACAAAATGACTGGGATTTCAAATGAAATACGTTGAATCTCTAGGTCAATTTGGAAAAATTAAGATGTTAACAAAATTAAACCTTCCAATCAATAAAAGTTTATCTCTCCTTGACTTAAATATTCTTTGGCTATTTCCACGTGCATTTTTGTTAGTTTTGGTATGCAGACCCTGCACATATTTCGTTAGATTTTTGTAGAAATATCATTCTTTGTTGCTATTGTCATCTGTACATACAAATGTAGGATTGTAATAACTTCTTCGTGAATTGACCCTTTAGTATTATGCAATGTCCCTGTTTATCCCTGGAAATATTCCTTGTTTTACTTTGTCCGATATTAATAGAGCCACTCTAACTTTATCTTGCTTCATGTTTGCATGATATATTTTTCACTCAATCCTTCTATATTATATTTAAGATGAGTTTCTAATAGGCAGAATATACTTGATTTTGTTTTTCTATCTGATATAGCAATCTTTCAATTGATGTATTTAAAACATTTACATTAAGTATTACTCTTGAAATGTTTCTTTTAGGTTTGACATTTCCTTTATTCCTTTTATTTTTCTCATCTATTTTTTGTTTCTCTGCACTTACCATTTCTTGCCATCTTTCAGAATTTGGGGAATATTTTTTAGAATTCTGTATAATACCTCTATTTTTTGAATATATCTGTTTATTTTCAGTGGTTACCAAACTTTCAGAGCCTATTTAGAGTTAATGTTTTTGTTTTATCACTTAAAGTAAAACATAGAAGCCATATAACCATATATTTTCTTAGCTTTTAATCATCTGAGAATGTCAACTTGCTTTCATTCGTGAAAGATATTTTCACCTGCATAGAATTTTGGGTCAATCATTCTTTTTTTCTTGACCCTTAAAAGGGATTATCCCACCTTGTTCTGCTCTCCTTATTTTGTCATGAGAAATATGTAGTCATTTGAATGGTATTTTCCCTGTATAAAACTTGTTTCCCTCTATTTGTATTTATTGTGTCTGTACATTGTTTTCTTTGAGTTTAGCCTCTTTGGGAGTTGCTGTGTGTTTTGAATTTGTACATTTACATCTTTCACCAAATTTAGAAAGTTTTCAGCCATAATTTCTTCTTCCAAACCAGTATCTTTTTCCTCTCATTCAAGAATGTTAGACCTTTGATATTTCCCCAGCATTTCCTAAGGCTCTCCTCATTTAAAAAAAAAAAATCTTGTTTTTTGTTCTTCAGATTGTATAGTTTCTGTTGATCTGTTTTCAATTTATTTTCTCTTTTTTCCTCACCACAGTTAGGTGAGCTGACACAGGTTGTGAAAGAATTCACAGAACGATTAGCAAGGGAAGAAAAGAAAGTTTTTATTCACTTTGCAGGGGAGGAAACGGGCCAGACACAGAGAGTGGCGTTGGCACCGAAGGATGGGCGTTTGAGTCTTTTACTGGGCTTCAGAGGGCAAGGTGCAGGAAAGGGCTGGCTTTATGTCTCTTCCAGCCCACAGCACTACCCGGGCTGGCTGTATCTCTATAGGAGGTGTTTTTTTCAGAGAATAGACTTGCAGTCTTCAGTAGTTTTCCAGTCCTTGGGTGTCTTAAAGCGACTTGATAGTGGCCCTGGATAGGCGCTACTCTGTCGTGAGCAATGTTAGATGTGTTTACAACCACCATCTTGCTATGGAGCCAGTGAATTCTTTAATTTCAGGTATTGTGTTTTTAAACTCTGTAGTTTTCATTTGGTTTTATTTTGTAGTTTGTATTTCTCTGACAGGAATTTCTGTTTTTCCTCTTACTTAAATGTTCACCTTTTCCTCTTGGTGCTTGATTGTAACAGTGGCTTCAAGTCTCTGTCTAATAAATACAACATTCGGGAATCTCATACTTGGCATTGATTTGCCTTTTCCTATGATAACTGGTAAGGTTTAATCGTTCTTAACAAATCAAGAAATTTTCTGTTGCATCCTAGACATTTTTAATATTATGTGATGAGATTTTGGGCCACATTAAAATCTTATCAGGAATGTGGATTTCTTTGTTTGTTTGTTTTAGCAGGCAATCAGTCGGATTTGGTTTCAAACACAGGTCCTGTCTTACCTTCTATGGGTGGTTCCAATGCAACATCAGTTTTCTAAGCCTTTGCTGTTTTTGGCATGCACCCCTTGCGTGACTGTGACTTTGGCTTATGTTATATAATTAAGTTCTCAGTGTTTTTGTTTATAATTTTCCATGTGTGTTCCAGGCATGCACAGCTTGAGTGTAAGCCCAAGACTTAGTTAGTTTATATTAAAGTTCCTCTTCTCTGGCTCTCCCCTCTCAGGGACCTCTGCTCTCAGGGTCTCATTTTAAAACCTTCTCTGTTCAGAAGGATGGGGTTGTTTCAGATTTTAGCTCCTTGTACTATTGAGCAGCAAAATGTGACAGAGACCAACCTAGGAGTTAAGCTAGGAGCTAACGAGGTTAAGCTAGGACCAACCTAGGAGAGAAAAGAGAGGAAAATAATAGAGAGTATCCTCACTCTTAGCCCCCGCTCACCGCAACTAGAGAAAGTCCCCACGCAACAGCGAAGACCCAACGCAGCCAAAAATAAATAAATTAATTAATAAATAAAATTTAAAAAGAGAAAAAGGATAGAGAAGATATTTATAAAACAATGATCAGAGCACATTGACCCATGTAGGAGGTCTGATTTTTAAAATTTTAGTTAAGATATAGGTGGTGATTAACAGATTTTATCTGACTTTTTTTCCTTATTTGCCTTCAGATAAGAAAATTATGAATGAAACATTGACACTGCATCAAAATTAACTCATTCAGAAATTATTAAGTCCCTTAAGAATTTCTTCAGTTATGTGTGACTACTGATGGCAATATCTTATGCTTTAGGAACACAGTCAGTATAACTAGAAGCTTAACATAGCACACTTAAAGCTTTTGGGATGGCTGCAGCAGTCAACAGGTATGAGGCAGAAATGCTGAAAAAGAAAAAATATATATAATGAAATGAAGAACTAAATTTGATTTTTTAATGGATCAGAGTGTTTCATAAAAAATTAGTCCATATCTATATATAACACAGAAGGGTCTAGTCAAATAAATATAATTCAAGTATAAAGAATATTACAAACGCCAAGGTAAAAACAGCTTTTCTTATGTGCAAACAAACAAAACCAGGTTGGATCAAAATGAGATTTGTGGAAAAATATTTAAAGCAAGCAGTCTTTACCTGGCAAAATTGCCATTTATATGTGAATGCAACACAGGGAAATATAAAAAATTCAAAGACATACATATATATATATTCTCTATTAAAAATTGATTAGAAGTTGCATGGCAGCCAGATGTCATGGTCTAAAATGCCTGACAGTAACAATTAAGCCATTAAAAAGAAACTTGAAATAATAAGAAGCAATGATTGTAATTATGCTCACACAGTGTCGGAGGCCGTTTTGCTCGTTGTTTTACTCTTGTCTGTGCACACGACTGTAGGATTATCTTTCTCTGGTTCTTGGAAGTTAGGCACGACCACGTGAATTGGTTTGTGTGATGATTTGTGAACAGGGGAATTAAGGTCTGCCATCTCCATCTTCTCTTCCTCTTCTTCCAGCAAACTTTGAGGACATTTTGAGATAGTGGTGTGTTAAGACAGTGGAGCTGTCCTCAACTTTGATACGCAAGTGACCGCATGAGACCAGTCTGCCATAGCCATGCAGTGTGAGGGAGAAAGAAATCTTTGCCATTAAATATTACGAGTAACTGAGATTAACATTGCCTGTTACTTCAGAATAGCCAAATGTATAGCGACTGATAAACGCAATATAACATGGATGTCTTAGTCGCTTCGGGCTGCTGTCACAAAATATCACAGACATTTTAGCTTATAAACAAGGATTTATTTCTTACACTTTTGAAGGCTGAAAGTCTGAGATCAGGGTGCCAGCACGGTCAGGTGAGGGCCTTCTATCCTCACATGGCAGAAGGGGCAAGGGAGCTCTTTTATAAGAGCATCAATTTCATTTATGAGTGCTCTACCCTCATGACCTAATCACCTCCCAAAGGCCTCACTTCCTAATACCATCACATTTGGCATTAGAATTTTAACATATGAATTTGGGGGGAACACAAACATTTAGACCTTAGCAATGGATATTAAGATTCTAGAAATGAACACCTTAAGAGGTAAAAATGATACTAAAACAGGCACAATATATATTCTGCACTTCCCAACAAAAAAATCAAGAGGAAGAAAGACTTGTTAGGTGTTCTAATTACTAACTGTTGCAGACATGATTCAGTATGATTCAGTATAGACTGTTTCATTTTTTGAAACTGATACATTGAAAGCTAGTGGCTCAAGTGAAAAGTAAATCTTTATCAGATTTTTAAATTCCAAAATTCCAAAGGGGGGAAATAATTAAAACAAGGTCTGTACAGAAAAATATATAAATCAATAAATGTAAAACATATTTAATTTAAAAGTAAAAAAAAATGTAGAAACCAGATTAATGACAGTGATTAGAACAATAGTTGTAATTTAGATAAAGTGATCCAGGGCCTTTTTCCTTAAAGTTACCATTTTTATTCTTGTGCTGCAGGATGGACATGCTTATTCATGGATCACATTAGTAGCAGCATCTCAGGAAGTTTATGGAAGAATTTTCACAGGGTTTTCAAGTACCTAGGAGTGTCAAGGCCTTACTTGCATTAGTGCATAGGGCTCAGGCCACTGAAGTAACTCATCTTCTGCCTGGCTTCCTTTGTTCATAAAGTGCGAGGTACTATTCAGCCATCCTCCTTTTCCTGATTAGAATCAGTAGTGTGGACATCTTACGAGGCTTGAGTTCAGTGCTGCCGAGGCTCTGCTCACACTTGTTCTAAATAGGCCAGGTCCGTGCTTTATGAGTCTAAATCATCCATGCCCGGTGATTTCATTTGCAAAATCTCTAATGTCTAAATAGTGACACTGTATCATTGGCTCAGTAGGGTTGTTTGTGGTGTTTATCATTACTGTTTCTGATGTGAATAAGCACACGTTCTAAAGCACTGCTTCTCAATTTTATTGTGTACACATTCACCTTGGAATTTTATTGAATGAACAATCAGGTTCATCAGGTATGGGATAAGGCCCACGGTTTTGCATTATTAGAAGAGGTTGTATAGTTCTCAGGTATTTAATAACTGAATTTTTATTTGTTTTGAGAGTAAAACTTCCTCAAAAGACAAATCCCTTAGGAATTGACCAGGAGTTTAAATTCCTCTGTCTTTGCTTCAGTATATTCATGTATGCATCCAGCTAACAGAATTTCATATATCCTCCATTCGACAATTTGTCCTGTGATCTAGCTCTGTCTCTGTGCTGGTCATTTTTCTAGGTATCTGATATCTCTCT
This sequence comes from Neophocaena asiaeorientalis asiaeorientalis, assembly GCF_003031525.2. NCBI lineage: Eukaryota > Metazoa > Chordata > Mammalia > Artiodactyla > Phocoenidae > Neophocaena > Neophocaena asiaeorientalis. Next base: position 2,540,949 of record NW_020173204.1, on the reverse strand, counting down.
GTCACAGCACAGAATAAATACCAAATGTGTGTATGTAGTGTGTGTGCGTGTGTGTGTGTGTGTGTGTGTGTGTGTCTGTGTGTGTGTGTATCAGGTCAGATGCCAGAGTTTTATCCTCAAAAAATTTACTCATTTTCTGATAGGTCTTCATTTACAGTAGTACATCATTCCTTTTCCTGGTGTTAGAAACTTCCTGAGGCAAAACTCTAGTCTTGGAGCACACTGTTAGAACTGTATGCTATAACTCTAGGTACATTGGTCATTGTACCCCTCCATCTCCAGTGAGATAGTGTACACACACACACACACACACACACGCACAAAATATATCTGAGAAATTTATATATACACATATATGTATTTTTTTTAATTTTCAAATACACATACCCTCACTTTCCTTGTTATGCCCTGTATTTATTACTCTATTTTACTTCTTATTCATACGAGGGGATGAATTTACTCCAGTTTGATTACATGCATCAATGAGAAAAATGAACATCCATCGAGCATGATTTTCAGGCATCAACAAAATTAGTTACGAACATTTTACTTGTTAGAATATTGACGTTAAGTTCAGTAAACCACACGTTTCTGCAATCCACTCCTTGCTCAGAATATGGTTCCCTTTGTTTATATACTAAGTGCTACACTAGCATTCTCCTGGATCTCCTATTAGCAAATTTTTATAACTTTTCTATAACAATTTTTGTAATGTAAAGTTTCTATTATTGTAAGTGGACTGCTTAAATAATACCACTGGCTGTCTCTGGAACCACATTAGATTTCTGATTTATTAACCTACTCTTATTATGTCTTTATCCACTGGCATCCTCCTTACTTTATTACATTCCCTGTGAGCTCTGACTCTGTAGTGCTTCATTGCAATCAATTCTTAAAATCTCTTTAAAATTCGAACTCCATTACCCCTCTATCTATGCCCAGCCGCTCCGCGGCATGTGGGATCTTCCCGGACCGGGGCACGAACCCGTGTCCCCTGCATCGGCAGGCAGACTCTCAACCACTGCGCCACCAGGGAAACCCCCACCCCCCGCCATGTTTTTATCATACCTATTCATATTTGTATTCAAGTAACTGAGAGGTATATTTAAAAATCCTGCATATAAGGAAATTCATACAGAAACTCTAATAGTTTTGGACATTAATTTTTGTGTTTCTTGACTTTATTTTTCTCTCCTTAGTTCTTTCTCTGCCCTTTTCAATGGAAAATTATAACCATTATTTATTTAAAGACTCTTTCTGCCTCTATCTCTCCTCTCCCCTGTCTATTCCATTATACATTTATTGGTACATTTGAAGGTGCCCCCAGATTACTGAGGCTCTATTGTTTCTTCATGTTTTTTTTCTGTTCCACAGACTGGATAATGTCAATTGACCTATCTCCAATTTATAGCATCTTTATTCTACCAGCTCAATTCTGTTGTTCAGCCCTTCAAATACATTTCTTCTTTCTAGTCATTGTATGTTTTAACTCCAGAATTTTAATTTATTTTATAATTTCTATTCTATATTTGGAGAGACATTTCCATTCGTTTTAAGACGTTAATTATTTGGACATATTTAAAATATAGCTAGCTTAAAAGTATTTGTCTAGTAAACTCTGTATCCATCTGGGCTTCCTCGTTATCTGTTTCTCCTTACTGCTTCTTTCCCTGTGTTGAACTGTATATTTTTTTCTTAACTACTGGATACGTTAAATATTAGAATGTGGCAACTCTGGATATCAGATCTCCCTCCTTCAAAGGTTTGCTGTTGTTGCTATTTTTAATTGTTTCTTTGTTTAGGATATTGCTGAACTAATTTTGTAGAGTATACATTCTTTTTTATGTTTGCCCAAGGAAATCTCTACATATGGTAGTTTAGTAGTCAGCTAATAATTGGTCACAGATTTTCTTACATGCCTGGAATCTTACATGCCTACAATCAATAATTCTCTAGCTGTTGACAGTGGATTCTGTGTTTTGGAGCATTCATTCAGTGCTCAGGCCATTTATAGTTATGCTATAACCTTTACTTCCTGCTTGCACAGAGCCACAGGACAAAGGTGAGGGCCAGAGCCATCTCAGTTGTTTCCAGGCATGTACAAAGCCCTATGTGTTTCTGTAACCTTCTACATTTCCCAAAATATGTCAGAACTCTTCAGAGTCCTCTATGTTCATCAGATTTCCAAGCTTTTCCTTTTAAGGTTTTTGTCATTTTGTTTATTTCAACTGCTTTTGCCACCTCAGACAGCTGCAATATTAAGCAATTTCTGTTGAATGTTTTGATAAACACTTCCAAGAAAAGGCTGTTCATATTGAGAGAGCTCTGAATAAGTCAAATAAAGAGAAGTCTTACAAGTGGGATATTCTGAGGAACTTCCAGACAGGTCAAATAATAAGAGTAATCTTGGAACGTGACTTTGAATGAATTCCCACCTCTTTCTTTCCCTTCCAGTGCCTGCAAGGTCATTTATTTTCAAGCTTCCCATAGAGGTGGGGAGAAGGTACTGGTAATAGTACGGGTTAAAAAAATCACAAAGCTCACTATTCTTTCCAGCAGTTAGCTGTTTTTCCAGAATAAACACTCATCAAATAGTTGCAATTCATTGGTTAGTTTCCAGAATTCTGAAAAAGTTGATTTTGACTTTGTTTTTTGCCAGTGTTCTCATTGCTTTTATGAAGAAGACTTTTAGAGGTCCTTTCACTGCCACTTCTACTGACATCACTCCTTCTTTTCTATTTTTTGTCCAAATCTAGTGGAATTCTCTTATTTACCTCAATTTGTTCTTGCTTGCCTCCTAAAGGCCTCATCTGTAATACTGTCTGCTTTAAACAAATTTTAGGTCTCAGCCTGAAAAAATTGAATTTTAAAAAAGGCTTTCTTTATATCCCTCTTAATATGTTATAATTCTCTATTATAAATTACCATAGAATTGTATGATTTAAGTTACAATCATTGCATTTGAATTTTTTAAAATGTCATTTTTAATTGAAAGGTTGTCAGGTCTGAGAGATTGTGATTCACTCCTGTCTTGTTCCATGGATTGTTCCTAGGACTTAGCACAATTCTTTTTTTTTTTTTTTAATTTTTATTGGAGTATAGTTGATTTACAATGTTGTGTTAGTTTCAGGTGTACAGCAAAGTGAATCAGTTCTACATATACATAGATGCACTCTCTTTTAGGTTCTTTTCCCATGTAGGCCATTACAGAGTATTGAGTAGAGTTTCCTGTGCTGTACAGTAGGTCCTTATAAGCTATCTATTGTATATACAGTAGTCTGTATATGTCAATCCCAATTCATCCCTCCAGCCCTCCCCCCTGGTAACCATGTTTCTTTTCTACATTTGTGACTCCACTTCTGTTTTGTAAATAAGTTCATTTGTACCATTTTTTTTTTTAGACTCCACATATAAGCGATATCATATGATACTTGTCTTTCTCTGCCTGACTTACTTCACTTAGTATGGTAATCTCTAGATCCGTCCATGTTGCTGCAAATGGCATTATTTTGTTCTTTTTATGGCTGAGTAACATTCCGTTGTATATGTGTACCACATCTTTAACCATTCCTCTGTTGATGGACATTTAGGTTAGCACAGTTCTTTAGTGGGTATCATCCAATAAAACAATGAAGCCATGTGAATATAAGAATATTTATTGAGCATTTGTGTAAATATTTAAGTAATACCAGGTTTGTTTGTTTTTTGAGAATTGATTTAATGGTTATTGCAAGGTCTTCTTAAAAACATTATCATCATTATTGCCATCCCTTGCCTTTTTTTTTTTTTTCCGTATTAGTCATCCATTTTATACACAACATTGTATACATCTCCATCCCAATCTCCCAGCTCATCCCACCACCACCACCACCACCACCCCACTGCCGCTTTCCCCCTTTGGTGTCCATACATTTGATCTCTACATCTGTGTCTCAACTTCTGCCCTGCAAACAGGTTCATCTGTAACATTGTTCTAGGTTCCACATATATGCATTAATATATGATATTTGTTTTTCTGACTTACTTCACTCTGTATGACAGTCTCTAGATCCATCCACGTCTCTACAAATGACCCAATTCCGTTCCTTTTTATGGCTGAGTAATACTCCATTGCATATATGTATCACATCTTCTTTATCCATTCGTCTGTCGATGGACATTTAGGTTGCTTCCATGACCTGGCTATTGTAAATAGTGCTGCAATGAACATGGAGGTGCATGTGTCTTTTTGAATTATGGTTTTCTCTGGGTATATGCCCAGTAGTGGAATTGCAGGAGCATATGGTAATTCTATTTTTAGTTTTTTAAGGAACCTCCATACCGTTCTCCATAGTGGCTGTATCAATTTACATTCCCAACAGTGCAAGAGGGTTCCCTTTTCTCCACACCCTCTCCAGCATTCGTTGTTTGTAGATTTTCTGATGATAGCCATTCTAACTGGTGTGAGGTGATACCTCATGTCGTTTTGATTTGCATTTCTCTAATAATTAGTGATGTTGAGCAGCTTTTCATGTGCTTCTTGAATATCTGTATGTCTTCTTTGGAGAAATGTCTATTTAGGTCTTCTGCCCATTTTTGGATTGGGTTATTTGTTTTTTTAATATTGAGCTGCATGAGCTATTTATATATTTTGGAGATTAATCCTTTGTCTGATGATTCATTTGCAACTATTTTCTCCCATTCTGAGGGTTAGATTTTCGTCCTGTTTATGGTTTCCTTTGCTGTGCAAAAGCTGTGAAGTTGCATTAGGTCCCATTTGTTTATTTTTGTTTTTATTTCCATTACTCTAGGAGGTGGATCAAAAAAGATCTTGCTGTGATTTAGATCAAAGAGTGTTCTTACTATGTTTTCCACTAAGAGTTTTATAGTGTCTGGTCTTACATTTAGGTCTCTAATCCATTTTGAGTTTATTTTTGTGTATGGTGTTAGGGAGTGTTCTAACTTCATTCTTTTACATGTAGCTGTCCAGTTTTCCCAGCACGACTTATTGAAGAAACTGTCTTTTCTCCATTGTATATCCTTGCCTCCTTTGTCATAGACTAGTTGACCACAGGTGCGTGGGTTTATATCTGGGCTTTCTATCTTGTTCCATTGATCTATATTTCTGGTTTTGTCCCAGTACCATATTGTTTTGATTACTGTAGCTTTGTAGTATAGCCTGAAGTTAGGGAGTCTGATTCCTCCAGCTCTGTTTTTTTACCTCAAGACTAATTTGGCTATTTCGGTTCTTTTGTGTCTCCATACAGATTTTACGATTTTTTTGTTCTGCTTATGTAAAAAATGCCATTGATAATTTGATAGGGATTGCATTGACTCTGTAGATTGCTTTGGGTAGTATACTCATTTTCACAATATTGATTCTTCCAATCCAAGAACATGGTATATCTCTCCATCTGTTGGTATCATCTTTACTTTCTTTCATCATGGCGTATAGTTTTCTGCATATAGGTCTTTTCTCTCCCTATGTAGGTTCATACCTAGGTATTTTATTCTTTTTTTGCAATGGTAAATGGGAGTGTTTCCTTAATTTCTCTTACAGATTTTTCATCATTAGTGTACAGGAATGCAAGAGATTTCTGTGCATTAATTTTGTATCCTGCTGCTTTACCAAATGCATTGATTACCTCTTGTAGTTTCAGGTAGCATCTTTAGGATTTTCTATGTATAGTATCATGTCATCTGCAAACAGTGACAGTTTTACTTCTTCTTTTCCAACCTGTATTCCTTTTATTCCTTTTTCTTCTCTGATTGCCGTGGCTAGGACTTCTAAAACTATGTTGAATAAGAGTGGTGACAGTGGGCATCCTTGTCTTGTTCCTGATCTTCGAGGAAGTGCTTTCAGTTTTTCACCATTGAGAATGATGTTTGTTGTGGGTTTGTCATACATGCTTTATTATGTTGATGTAGGTTCTCTCTATGCCCACTTTCTGGAGAGTTTTATCATAAATTGGTGTTGAATTTTGTCAAAAGCTTTTTCTGCATCTATTGAGATGATCATATGGTTTTTATCCTTCAATTTGTTAATATGGTGTGTCACATTGATTGATTTGTGTATATTGAAGAATACTTGCATCTCTGGGATAAATCCCACTTGATCATGGTGTATGATCCTTTTAATGTGTTGTTGGTTTCTGTTTGCTAGTATTTTGTTGAGGATTGTTGTATTTATATTCATCAGTGATATTGGTCTGTAATTTTCTTTTTCTGTAGTATCTTTGTTTTGTTTTGGTGTCATGGTGATGGTGGCCTCATAGAACGAGTTTGGGAGTTTTCCTTCCTCTGGAACTTTTTCGAAGAGTTTGAGAAGGATTGGTGTTAGCTCTTCTCTAAATGTTTGGTGAAATTCACCTGTGAAGCCATCTGGTCCTAGACTTTTGTTTGTTGGAAGATTTTTAATCACAGTTTCAATTTCATTACTTGTGATTGGTCTGTTCATATTTTCTATTTCTTCCTGGTTCAGTCCTTAAAATTTATACTTTTCTTAGAATTTGTCCATTTCTTCCAGGTTGTCCATTTTATTGGCATAGAGTTGCTTGTAGTAGTCTCTTAGGATGCTTTGTATTTCTGCGGTGTCTGTTTTAACTTCTCCTTTTTCATTCCTAATTTTATTGATTCGAGTCCTCTCCCTCTTTTGCTTGATGAGTCTGGCTAATGGTTTATCAGTTTTGTTTATCTTCTCAGAACCAGCTTATAGTTTTATTGATCTTTGCTATAGTTTTCTTTGTTTCTATTTCATTTATTTCTGCTCTGATCTTTATGATTTCTTTCCTTCTGCTAACTTTGGGTTTTGTTTGTTCTTCTTTATATAGTTCCTTTAGATGTAACGTTAGACTGTTTATTTGAGATTTTTCTTGTTTCTTGGGGTAGGCTTCTATAGTTATAAACTTCCCTTTTAGAACTGGTGTGCTGCATGCCATAGGTTTTGGATTGTCGGGTTTGCATTGTCATTTGTCTCTAGATATTTTTTGATTTCCTCTTTGATTTCTTCAGTGATCTCTTGGTTATTTAGTAACGTATTGTTTAACCTCCATTATGTTTGTGAGTTTTACGTTCTTTTCCCCCGTAATTGATTTCTAATCTCATAACGTTGTGGTCAGAAAAGATCCTTGATATGATTTCAATTTTCTTAAATTTTCTGAGGCTTGATTTGTGACCCAAGATATGCTCTATCTAGGAGAATGTTCCGTGAGCAGTTGAGAAGAAAGTGTAATCTGTTCTTTTTGGATGGAATGTCCTCTAAATGTCAATTAAATCTGTCTGGTCTGTTGTGTCATTTAAAGCTTGTATTTCCTTGTTAATTTTCTGTTTGGATGATCTGTCCATTGGTGTATGTGAGGTGTTAAAGTCCCCCATTATTATTGTGTTACTGTCGATTTCCTCTTTTATAGCATTAGCTGTTGCCTTATGTACTGAGGTGCTTCTATGTTGGGTGCATATATATTTATAATTGTTACATCTTCTTCTTGGATGGATCCCTTGATCATTATATAGTGTCCTTCCTTGTCTCTTGTAACATTCTTTATTTTAAAGCCTAGTTTATCTCATTGAGTATTGCTACTCCAGCTTTCTTTTGATTTCCATTTGCATGGTATATCTTTTTCCATCCCCTCACTCAGCCTGTATGTGTCCCTAGGTTTGAAATGGGCCCCTTGTAGACAGCATATATATGGTTCTTGTTTTTGTCCCCATTCAGCAAGGCTGTGTCTTTTGGTTGAAACATTTAATGCATTCACATTTAAGGTAATTATTGATACGTATGTTCTTATTACCATTTTCTTAATTGTTTTGGGTTTTTGTAGGTCCTTGTCTTCTCTTGTGTTTCCCACTTAGAGAAGTTCCTTTAGCATTTGTTGTAGAGTTGGTTTGGTGATGCTGAATTCTCTTAGCTTCTGCTTGTCTGTAAACTGTTGATTTCTCCATCGAATCTGAATGAGATCTTCGCCGGGTAGAGTAATCTTGGTTGTAGGTTTTTCCCTTTCATCACTTTAAATATATCATGCCACTCCCTTCTGGCTTGTAGAGTTTCTGCTGAGAAATCAGCTGTTAACCTTATGGGAGTTCCTTGTATGTTATTTGTCATTTTTCCCTGCTGCTTTCAATAATTTTCCTTTGTCTTTAATTTTTGCCAATTTGATTACTACATGTCTCGGCATGTTTCTCCTTGGATTTTTCCTGTATGGTACTCTCTGTGCTTCCTGGACTTGGGTGGCTGTTTCCTTTCCCATGTTAGGGAAATTTTTGACTATAATCTCTTCAAATATTTTCTCGGGTCCTTTCTCTCTCTCTTCTTCTGGGACCCCTATAATGCAAATGTTGTTGCGTTTAGTATTGTTCCAGAGGTCTCTTAGGCTGTCTTCATTTCTTTTCATTCTTTTTACTTTATTGTGTTCCACAGCAGTGAATTCTACCATTCTGTCTTCCAGGTCACTTGTCCTTTCTTCTGCCTTAGTTATTCTGCTATTGATTCCTTCTGGTGTATTTTTCATTTGAGTTATTTTATTGTTCATCTCTGTTTGTTCTTTAATTCTTGTAGGTCTTTGTTAAACATTTCTTGCATCTTCTCGATCTTTGCCTCCATTCTTTTTCTGAGGTCCTGGATCATCTTCACTATCATTATTCTGAATTCTTTTTCTGGAAAGTTGCCTATCTTCACTTCATTTAGTTGTTTTTTTGGGGTTTTATCTTGTTTCTTCATCTGGTACATAGCCCTCTGCCTTTTCATCTTGTCTATCTTTCTATGAATTTGGTTTTGTTCCACAGGCTGCAGGATTGTAGTACTTCTTGCTTCTGCTCTCTGACCTCTGGTGGATGAGGCTATCTAAGAGACTTGCAGAAGTTTCCTGATGGGAGGGACTGGTGGTGGGTAGAGCTCAATACCAGATTTTTAACACTATATGTCCGATCATTTATTGGTTAAATGATTAAAATTGGCATGCATTTGGGACAAATCTGGATTGTATGATGTTTTAGTTGGTGATCTTTGGGGGGAGCATGATATGTGTAGCAACTCCATTGTTATTCTTCATATAAAAGTTATTACGAAAAATCTCTGTACATTTTACGAACTAGACACACAGGTCAAGGGGGACATTAACCTTTGTTTTTCTTATTCTTATTCTTGGAATCTCACATATTTCTTATAAGACAGTTTCAACTGGCAAATTCCCAAAACGCAGATATTATTCTTAGATTTCTCCTTTCTACATCCCAACATTTACCAGTATAAAATTAAGAGGGAATTCATAGTAGGATAAAAAATGCCTCAGAATATATATTTTTTGGAACTTTTCTTTCTAAGTAAAGTGTACAATGTTTAGCAAAGAGTAAATTCTTTATGAGGGAACAGAATTAGCCTTAAGAATGTAATGTATTTAGGTCATATTGTTACAGTAAAATAAAAAGGGTAATGAAGATCTTTGCTGCTTTGTGTTAAGTGATTTTTATTACCAAGTCATTTTTAGCATAGCTTTATAGTAGAATTTTGTTTGTTTATTTCAGGTGGGCAGATTTTGGGCACTCTTTCAAAGATTCACAATCACCTTCTCTTTAATGCTGTATTATACATGTGGATCCTAGGCACATTTTAATTCCCAATAAATTGGAAGATAAATTTGAAGATTACCAATGCTGTTTTCTTGATTTCTAACTGCATTGTCTAAATTGAGCGAACATATCATGCTGCCTTGAAAGCAAGAGGTTGATTTTCATGGTATAAATAATTCTGTTCTTACGTATTATGGGAGATTATTCCCATGTTGTCCATCATAGGACATGATTGAAAATAGCATTCAAATGAGTTACTAAAATTTACAAGGGAGATATTATACCCAAAGCAGTAAGGGATCTGTCTTTTTTCTACTTCCCAGTTGCCATGAGTGGACTCATGGAAACTATTCCTCATCAGGAATAGTATATCAGGTCCTTTAAAAAAATAATTTACTAACGTTTACTGTGATTGCATAGTATATAAATCATAAGTGGGTTTAGAGGTAGACAGAAAATGTTGACCCAACCCAATAATTGGGTCCAAAAAATTATACTACAAAAAAATGAAATCAGAAAATCATAAAAATATGATCCAGGACATGAAACAACATCTTGGAAGTCTAGAACTAATAGATAATTGTTCAGAATGAATTTGAGACTTTAGATAAGTCAGTCAAACAAAATAATGTCAGCTGTCTGTCAATAGCCGTAGTTGAGTAAGAGTATTAATGATTAAAATTCCTCTTAAATCTCTTTGGAGACACTCAGAGTAAGAAAAAGGCTTTTCCTGCTTATTGTCTGCTGTCACATTTAGTGCTTCAGAACTACCATCTGCTTTTCAGTTACTTCACTCACAGATTTAGCAGTATCTCACACTTCACAGTTTTAGAAGTGTAAAGTGTATGGGGGGGGCGGAGTCAAGATGGTGGACTAGGAGAATGCAGAATTTGCATATCTTCACAACAAGGGCACCTACCAGGCACTGTTGGGGGACCATGGGCACCTAAGGGGACGGGAGGAACCCCCAGTGACTGGGTGGGACATTGGGCATGGGGGGGAGTAAGGAGGGAGAAGTGGATGCTGGGTGGGTCTGGCGCCCCTGAGGGGTGGCTGGAGGAGGGGAAGGTATCCCACGCCCGAAGCGGGAAATGGGGGAACAATTGGGAGGACAGAGGATCAAAATGGAGCATGGCCCGGTTTCCCCTGCCCACTTGGACCCCCAGGAACCTGCTGAGGTCCTGGGCCTGATCCTCTGCCCACCAAGGCCCCGTCCAGCCACGCGGATACCAAGGGAGAGGGAGGGAGGGAAGGGGGAGCAAAAGTAAAGGCCGGACCGACAGGACAAGCACTCCAGAGGGGCGGCTGGGGGAGGGGAGGAGTTCCTAGACCCAGCAGGACCCTCCCATGGTTAGGGCTCCAGTGGGGATGGGGGAGACCCAAGGGTAGACTGGGGGGTGTAGAGCAATGGAAGCGAATGGGACCAATGCTTTCCCTGTCCACTCAGGCACTGGGGAGCCTGTTGGGCTCCCGGGCCTAATCCTCTGCCCTCGGAGCCTCCCCCTTGCTGTGCAGAGCCTACGCCCCATCCCCGCAGTGCCCCACGTCTACACTCGGAGACCCCCTCTGAGAGCCCCTCCAACTGGGCTGGACCTAAACCCCACCCACACACCCTCACCCAGGGCCCTACCCCTAAACTCTGGAGGCACCCCTTTGGACTGCTGCCTAACCCCTTCTGCACAGGTTCTAAACAAAGGCACCACCCACGCTTGAATGACGTCCTGCCTAGGCCCCGCCCCCAAGGCCTTTCCTGCTGCTTGTGTCCTAATCCTAGGCCCCGCCCCAAGCTCAAACTTACCCGGCTTCTCCCCCACACCCGCCTAGGCCCTGCCCCACCATAAACCCCCACCCTGCCTACATTCCACCCCTCCTGCCTTAACTCTGCCCCTGATAGCCAAGGCTTTTTTTTTCTTTCTTTTCCTCTTAGATTGGGGTTGTGTTTTACCTTGGTGATTCATTTATATTTTTATTTTTTCTGATAATTCTTTTATTTTTATAATTTTATTTTGTTCTTTATACTTAGTTTTTCTTATACTCCTTTTGACTTCTTCCCTGTTTTTTGTTTTTTTTTTTTCTGTAGAGGTTTTGTTTTACCTTGTTGCAGTTGCTTCAATTATATTTTTATTTTTCCTAATATATATTTTATCTTTCTAGTTGTATTTTATCCTTTGTTATTGTACAGCTCCTTTTTTTTTGCCACGCCACACAGCTTGCGAGATCTGGGTTCCCTGCTGGAGGTCAGGCCTGAGCTCCTGTGGTGGGAGCGCTGAGTCCAAACTGCTGGACTAACAGAGAACCTCAGACCCCAGGGACTATTAATCTGAGTGCAGCCTCCCGGTGGTCTGCATCTTGGCACCAAGACCCAGCTCTACCTAACTGCCTGCAAACTCCAGTGCTGCACACCTCAGACCAAACAACCAGTAATACAGCCCCACCCATCAAAAAGGCAAAAAAATGAAATGACAAAATAATATGTTACAGGCAAAGGAGCAAGGTAAAAGCCTACAAGACCAAATAAATGAAAATGAAATAGACAACCTACCTGAAAAAGAATTCAGAGTAATCATAGTAAAGATGATCCAAAATCTTGTAAATAGAATCAAGAAAATACAAGAAATGTTTAACAAATATCTAGAAGAACTAAAGAGCAAACAAAGAGTGATAAACAACACAATAACTGCAATTAAAAATAGTCTAGAAGGAATCAATAGCAGAATAACTGAGGCAGAAGAACGGCTATGTGAGCTGCAAGATAAAATAGTGGAAATAACTGCCAGGGAGCAGAATAAAGAAAAAAAAATGAAAAGAATTGAGGACAGTCTCAGAGACCCATGGGACAACAGTAAACTCACCAACATTCTAATTATAGGGGTCCCAGAACAGGATAAAAAAAGAAAGGATCTGAGAAAATATTTGAAGAGATATAGTCAAAAACTTCCCTAACATGAGAAAGGAAATAGTCAACCAAGTCCAGGAAGGGCAGAGCGTCCCATACAGGATATACGCAAAGAGAAACATGCCAAGATACATATTAATCAAACTATCAAAAATTAAATACAAAGAAAAAATATTAAAAGCAGCAAGGGAAAAGCAACAAATTACATACAAGGGAATCCCCATAAGGTTAACAGCTGATCTTTCAGCAGAAACTCTGCAAGCCAGAAGGGAGTGGCAGGACATATTTAAAGTGATTAAAGGGAAAAAACTGCAGCCAAGATTACTCTACCCAGCAAGGATCTTATTCAGATTTGACAGAGAAATCATACGCTTTAAAGACAAGCAAAAGCTGTGAGAATACAGCACCACCAAACCAGCTTTACAACAAATGCTAAAGGAACTTCTCTAAGCGGGAAACACAAGAGTAGAAAAAGACCCACAGAACCAAACCCAAATCATAAGAAAATGGTAATAGGAATATACATATCGATAATCAACTTGAATGTAACTGGATTAAATGCTCCAACCAAAAGACATAGAGTGGCTGAATGGATACAAAAACAAGACCCTTATATATGCTGTCTACAAGAAACCCACTTCAGACCTAGGGACACATAAAGACTGAAAGTGAGGGGATGGAGAAAGGTACTCCATGCAAATGAAAATCAAAAGAAAGCAGAGTAACAATACTCAAATCAGGTAAAATAGACTTTAAAATAAAGAGTGTGAGAAGAGATAATGAAGGACACCACATAATGATCAAGGGATCAATCCAAGAAGGAAACATAGATATTAGAAATATTTATGCACCCAACATAGGAGCACCTCAATACATAAGGCAAATGCTAACAGCCATAAAAGGAGAAATCGACAGTAATAGTGGGGGACTTTAACACTCCACTTACACCAACAGACAGATCATCCAGACAGAAAATAAATAAGGAGACACAAGCTTTAAATGACACAATACACCACATAGACTTAATCAATATTTTTAGGACATTCCACCAGAAAGCAGAAGAATACACTTTCTTCTCAAGTGCACATGGAGCATTCTCCAGAATAGATCAAATCTTGGGTCACAAATCAAGCCGTGGAAAATTTAAGAAAATTGAAATCATATCAAGCATCTTATCCGACCACAAAGCTATGAGATTAGAAATCAATTACAGGAGAAAAACAGTAAAAAATACAAACACATGGAGGCTAAACAGTGTGCTGCTAAATAACCAAGAGATCACTGAAGAAATCAAAGAAGAAATAAAAAAATACCTAGAAACAAATGAAAATGACAACATGACTATCCAAAACCTATGGGATGCAGCAAAAGCAGTTCTAAGAGGGAAGTTCATAGCAATTCAAGCTCACCTCAAGAAACAAGAAAAATTTCGAGTAAACAATCTAACCTTACACCTAAAGCAACTAGAACAAGAAGAACAAAGAAAACCCAAAATTAGCAGAAGGAAAGAAATCATAAGGATGAGAGCAGAAATAAATGAAATAGAAACAAAACTATAGCAAAGATCAATACAACTAAAAGCTGGTTCTTTGAGAAGATAAACAAAATTGATAAACCTTTAGCCAGACTCATCAAGAAAAAAAGAGAGAGGACACAAATAAAAAAAATTAGAAATGAAAAAGGAGAGATTACAACTGACACTGCAGAAATACAAAAGATCATAAGAGACTACTACAAGCAACTATATGCCAATAAAATGTGCAACCTGGAAGAAATGGACAAATTCTTGGAAAAGTGCAACCTGCCAAGATTGAACCAGGAAGAATTAGAAAATATAAACAGAACTATCACAGGCTTCACAGGCGAATTCTATCAAACATTTAGAGAAGAGTTACCCCTATCCTTCTCAAACTCTTCCAAAAATTGCGGAGGGAGGAACACTACCAAACTCTTTGTACAAGGCCACCTTCACCCTGACACCCAAACCAAAGCTATCACAAAAAAAGAAAAGCTAACACCTATCCTTCTCGAACTCTTCCAAAATATAGCAGAGGGAGGAACACTCCCAAATTCCTTCTACGAGGCCACCATCACCTTGATACCAAAACCAGACAAGGATGTCACAAAGAAAGAAAACTACAGGCCAATATTACTGATGAACATAGATGCAAAAATCCTCAACAAAATACTAGCAAACAGAATCCAGCAACACATTAAAGGGATCGTACACCATGATCAAATGGTATTTATTCCAGGGATGCAAGGATTCTTCAATATGCGTAAAACAGTCAATGTGATACAGCATATTAACAAATGAAAGAATGAAAACCATATGATCATCTCGGTAAATGAAGAAAAAGCTTTTGACAAAATTCAACACCCATTTATGAGAAAACGTCTCCAGAAAGTGGACATAGAGGGAACCTACCTCAACATAATAGAAGCCATATACAACAACCCACAGCAGAGATCATTCTCAATGGTGAAAAGCAAATCATTTCCTCTGCGTTTAGGAGCAAAACAAGGAGGTCCACTCTTGCCACTATTATTCAACATAGTATTGGAAGTCCAAGCCACAGCAGTCGGAGAAGAAAAAGGAATACAAATTGGAAAAGAAGAAGTAAAACTGTCACTGTTAGCCAATGATGTGATACTACACATAGAAAATCCTAAAGATGCCACCAGAAAACCACTAGAACTAAACAATGCATTTGGTAAGGTTGCAGGATACAAAATTAATGCACAGGAATCTATTGCATTCCTCTACACTAACAATGAAAAATCAGAAAGAGAAATTAAGGAAACAATCCCATTTACCGTCACAACAAAAAGAATAAAATACCTAGGAATAAACCTACCTAAGGAGGCAAAAGACCTGTACTCAGAAAATTATAAAACACTGAAGAAAGAAATCAAAGATAACATAAACAGATGGAGAGATATACCATGCTCCTGTATTGGAAAAATCAATATTGTGACGATGACTATACTATGCAAAGCAATCTACAGGTTCAGTGCAGTCCCTATGAAATTACCAATGGAATTTTTCACAGAAGTAGAACAAGAAATTTTATAATTTGTGTGGAAACACAAAAGACCCCGGCTAGCCAAAGGAATCTTAAGAAAGAAAAACAGAACTGGAGGAATCAGGCTTCCAGACTTCAGACTATACTACAAAGCTACAGTAATCCAGACAGTATGGTACTAGCACAAAAAGCAGAAATATAGATCAATGGAAGAGGATAGAAAGCCCAGAGATAAACCCACGCATATAGGGTCACCTTATCTTTGACACAGGAAGCAAGAATATACAATGGAGAAAAGACAGCGTCTTCAATAAGTGGTGCTGGGAAAAATTGATAGCTACATGTAAAAGAATGAAATTAGAACATTCCCTAATACCATACACAAAAATAAACTCAAAATGAATTCAAGACCTAAATGTAAGACCAGACACTGTAAAACTCTTAGAGGAAAACAAAGGCAGAACACTCTATTACATAAATCACAGCAAGATCCTTTTTGAACCACCTCCTAGAGTAAGGGAAATAAAAGTAAAAATAAATAAATGGGACCTAATGAAATTTAAAAGCTTTTGCACAACAAAGGAAACCATAAACAAGACGAAAAGACAGCCCTCAGAATGGGAGAAAATATTTGCAAACGAAGCAGCTGACAAAGAATTAATCTCCAATATATACAAGCAGCTCATGCAGATCAATATCAAAAAAAACAAACCAATCCAAAAATGGGTAGAAAATCTGAATAGACATTTCTCCAGAGAAGACATACAGATGGCCAACAAATGCATGAAAAGATGCTCAACATCACTAATCATTAGAGAACTTAAAATCAAAATCATATTGAGGTATCATCTCACACTGTTCAGAATGGCCATTATCAAAAAATCTACAAACAATAAATACTGGAGAGGGTGTGGAGAAAAGGGACCCCTCTTGCACTGTTGATGGGAATGTAAATTGATACAGCCACTATGGAGAACAGTATGGAGGTTCCTTAAAAAACTAAAAATAGAACTACCATATGACCCAGCAATCTCACTACTGGGCGTATACCCTGAGAAAACCGTAATTCAAAAAGAGACATGTACCACAATGTTCATTGCAGCTCTATATTTACAATAGCCAGGATATGGAAGCAACCTAAGTGTCCATAGACAGATGAATGGATAAAGAAGATGTGGCACATATATACAATGGAATATTACTCAGCTATATAAAGGAATGAAATTGAGTTATTTGTAGTGAGGTGGATGGACCTAGAATCTGTCATACAGAGTGAAGTAAGTCAGAAAGAGAAAAGCAAATACCATATGCTGACATATATGCTGAATTTTCAAAAGCAGTCCTGGTGAACCTAGTGGCAGGGCAGGAATAAAGATGCAGACATAGAGAATGGACTTGAGGGCACATCAGGAGAAGGGAAAGCTGGGATGAAGTGAGAGAGTAGCATTGACACACATACCCTACCAAATGTAAAATGGATGTCTAGTGGGAAGCTGCTGCATAGCACAAGCAGATCAACTCAATGCTTTATGACGACCTAGAGGGATGGTGTAGGGAGAGTGGGAGGGAGGCTCTAGAGGGCGGGGATATGGGGATGTATATATACATATGGCTGTTTCACTTTGTTATCCAGCAGAAACTAACACAACATTGTGAAGCATTTATACTCCAATAAAGATGTGGGAAAAAAAAGATTGTAAGGGTATCAGGGGACATTTATTCCAGCTAATTTTCTTACAGTTGAGGACAGAATAAGTGATTAATATAAAGTCTAAAACTAATTACTGGAAAACTAAGACTAGAATTCAATTTCCTTTACTTGAAAGTCTAATATTTTTTCATATCATTAAAATTTTTTTCAATAACAACTGTCTTAAGATTTTTCCTATACTTTTAGTCTTCTGGAATTTGTAAGTGTGATAATATATATAATTATTATATTGATTTTTTATCTTCTTATTTTTGTTGCTTCCCAAATTATGACATTTAGTCTTGCCTGAAAGCATAGTCATTTGTTCCAGGAAGAAAATCCACAAATGACCCCACTCTCCTTAAACCATGGTGGGGTGCATAGGGGTCTAAGAGGCTGCACTCTGCCAGTTTATCTAAACTCTTCACTGAGCCATTATTGCTAGGTACCCTGTGGAGTGAGAAAGGTACCTTGCAAGATGCTGGAGAGTGGCAGCGACTCTCTTCTGTGGCTCACTCTAGCGTACATTGAGCAAGAGTTCTCTTCTCATAGATGCTCAAAAATATAATTCACTTGCTCTCTGAGAATTCTTGTTGCCCCCAGCTGATTAAGTGAATCTCTGCTATGGGATAAAACTAGCTCAGAAGTTATTTTTTAAAAATTTCCAATTCTACAGTTTAATAAATCCTTCAGGCCATATTTTTTCCTTTCAAGGCAAAGCTTTTGCTACTCAGAAACCTCTTCACAAATTTTAAAAATCTTTATTGTGGTATATAATATGTATAGAATAAATTCAGCTGTTTCAAGGGTATAATTTAATAAATTTTTGTACATTTACTGAAGGTGTGACTATCAACACAGTCCAATTTTAGAACATTTTCATTAACCTAGAAGCATCCCTTATGCCAACTTGCATTCAATCCCATCCCCCACTGTCTAGATTCAGGCAACTCTAAGTTCTGTTTCTAAATATTTCTCTTTTCTAGATAATTCATATCAGTAGAATCACACAATATGTGGTCTTTTGCATCTGGCTTCTTTCACTTAGTGTAATGTTCTTTAGGTTATTACAGACATTCTGATAGGAATTGCATAATATCTATAGATCAACTTGGACACAACTGCTATCTTAATAACTTTAATATCTTAACTTTTATATATTAATAACTGTTTCTAATTAATGTGAATTTTCTCTTTACCGAGATCTTCTTCTTTGCAATAATGTTTTCTAGTTTTCAGTGTAAAAATTTTGAACTTAAAAAAAATGTACTTCTAAGAATTTTATACTTCATGATACTTGATTATGGAATTGTTTTAATTTCAAATTATTCTTTCCTGGTGTATAGAAATGTAATAGATTCAATTTTTAAATATTTGGTTGATTCACAAATGCATTAATCTGTGCCTTAGCTTGCTTTCTGGGAAGACTTTTAATTATTAAATCAATTCTTTTACTTTTTAAACTTACTTTACTTAGGTTTATTCAGATTTGAGTTAGTTTCAGTAATTGAGTCTTTCTAAAAATATTATTTAGCTTATGTCAGCTTTATACACTTATTAGGACTTGTTTTATATTTTACATGTGGTTCATAATAGGGAATGTGGTACCATTACTTTGTGCTGGGATTGTAAATTATAATATATGTCTATATGCTTTAAGACCATAAAACAATATATACACATATTGTTTCATGGAATTGCTGTATAAATCTGTTGAGAAACAAGAGAAGTATGCAATTGTGCTGTATTTTATATTCATTTACATAACTGCATTTACCAGTGCTATGTGCTTTTTCATGTGAGTTCCAGTTAGTTTCTGGTATCTCTTGCCTTCAGCCTAAAGAGCTTCTTTTAGTATTTATCATAAAGCAGGTCTGTCAGCAACAGATTTCCTCAGCATTCATTTATCTCTGAAATGCTTTGTTTTACCTTAATTTTTGAGATAGTATTTTTATGGAGGAATAGTTGACTTACAATGTTATATTAGTTTAAGGTGTACAAAATAGTCACTCGATATATTTATAGATTATACTCTAAAGTTATTGTAAAACATTGGCTCTATTTCCTGTGCTGTACTTATATCCTTGTATCTTATTTATTTTATACATAGAAGTTTTTACACTTAATCTCTTACTCCCATCTTTCCCCTTCTCCCATCTGTCTCCGCACTGGTAACCACTAGTTTGAGTCTGTATCTATGTTTCTGTTTTGTTATATTCATTTGTTTCTGTAATTTTTTTGGATTTTACATATGCATGAAAACATACTGTATTTGTCTCTCTCTGTCTGCCTTATTGCCCTATGCACCCTCCACATCTATTCATGTTGTTGCAAATGACAAACTTTCCTTTTTTATGGCTGAGTATTATTCCACATTACTGTATCAGTTCATATGTTGATGGACATTTAGGTTGTATCCATATTTTGTCTATTATAAATAATGCTGCTGTGAACTTTGGGGTCCATATATCTTTTCAAATTAGTGTTTTGTTTGCTTCAGATATATACTCAGGAGGGGAATTTCTGAGTCACATGGTAGTACAATTTTAGTTTTTTGAAGATTCGCCATACTGTTTTCCATAGTGGCTGCACTAATTTACAGTCCTTTCAACAGTGTGCTAGGGTTCCCTTTCCTCTGCGTCCTTGCCAACAATTTGTTATTTATTGTCTTTTTAACTAAACATTTCTGCCAGGTGTGAGGTGATATCTCATTGTGGTTTTGATATGCGTTACCCAGATGATTAGTAATATTGAGCATCTTTTCATGGCAATCTGTATGTATTCTTTGAAAAAATGTCTATTCAGGCCATCTGCCCATTTTTTATTGGGCTGTTTGTTTTTTTGATATTGAATTGTATGAGCTGTTAGTATATTTTTGATATTAACCCCCTATCAGTCATATTATTTGAAAATACCTTCTCTCATTCAGTATGTTGTCTTTTCATTTTGTTGGTGATTTCCTCTGTTGTGAAAAACCTCTTAAGTTCAGTTAGGCCCCATTGTTTATTTTTGCTTCTGTTTACCTTGCCTGAGGAGACAAATCTAAAAAAATATTTTTAGGACTTATGTCAAAGAGTGTACTACTGCCTATGTTTTCTTTTAGGAGTTTTATGTTTTTCAGTTATACATTTAGGTCTTTAATTAGGTCTTTTAAGAGGGGCTAGAGCCAGAGCAAGGAGTCTATTTTACATATGGTGTGAGAAAATATTAGTGATTTAAGTTTAAACACATTCTAAAAGGTCTCCATTTTTACTCTTCCTCCCACATTTTATGTCATGTTTTAATGTCATGTTTTATGTATTTATGCCTGTCCCTTAACTGTTTATTGTAGTTATATTTGATTTTACAATTTTTGTCTTTTAAGCTTCACAGTAGCTTATTTAAGTGGTTGATCCATAGCCTTTACAATATATTTCCCTTTACCCAGGTGACTTTTTCCTTCCTATATTTCTTATCTCTTTTTATATCCTTTTTCCACTTAAAGAAGACTTTTTAACGTTTCTTGTAAAGTCAGTTTAGTGGCGATGAACTATTTTAGTTTTTGCTTGTCTGGGGAGCTCTTTATGTCTCCTTCAATTCTGAATGATAACCTTGCAGAGTAGAGTATCCTAGATTATAGTTTTATTTTTTTTCAGCATTTTAATTAGATTGTGCCACTCCCTTCTGGCCTGCAAAGTTACTGCTGAAAATCAGCTTCTAGCCCAATGAGGGCTCCTTTGTATGTGACTCTGTTTTTCCCTTGCTGACTTTAAAATTATTTCTTTAACTTTGCCATTTTAATTGTGATATGTTTTGGTATGGGTCTGTTTGGGTTCATTTTGTTTGAGACTCCCTGTGCTTCCTGGTCCTGGATATTTGCTTTCTCTCTCCAGTTAGGGAAGTTTTCAGCCTTAATTTTATCAAATACATTTTCTGCCCTTTTTTCTCTTCTTTTTCTGGGTCCCCCTATAATGCTAATGTCAGTATGCTTGATGTTGTCCCAGACCTTCTTTAAACTCTTCTCATTAAATTTTTGTTTGCTTTTTGCTGGTCTGATTGGGTGATCTCCACTATTCTATCTTCCATGTCATTTATGCATTCTTCTATGTCATCTAATCTGCTGTTAATTTTAGTGTATGTTTTATCTCAATTATTGTATTCTTCAGATCTGACTGGTTCTTTTCCATATTTTCTAGTTCTTCTTTGAAGTTCTCACTGTGTTCATCTATTGTTTTCTTGAGTTCAATTTACATTGTTATTACTATTGCTTTGAACTTTTTCTCAAGTAAATTATTTCTTTCTGCTTCATTAGAGTGCTTTTCCTGGAGTTTTGTCTTGTTCTTTGGTTTGAAATATATTCCTCTGTCTTCTTGTTTTGTTTTACTTTCTCTGTTTGTGTCTATGAAATTAGGTGAAACAGTTAACCCATTCCAGTCTTGAATGCATGTTCTTGTGTGTGGCAATCTTATGCAGTCTGCATGTGCCCAGTGGCTTTGGTGGGAGAGGTGGCTCTGAAGTGAGCTGTCATAGGCCGTCTCTTCTCCCAGTGTTCTCTGGCAGCCATTGCCTTGGTGAGAGGTAGGGCTGGAGTCAGAGGGGCTAGAGCCAGAGCAAGGTGTCAGCCAGGGCTTCTCCCTGGCATGATTTCAGTCTCTGTGTTGTTTGGAGGTATGGATGGAGCCTGAGGGCTTGGGGCCATACTTCTGTGCTGGCCTCTTTTTCTTCAGTGCTTGTGCACTGGGTAGAGGCATGGTTGTGGCTCAAGGAATTGCAGCTGTGCTTCTGAGCCGGCTGTTTTTTCCCAGGTGCATGTGTGTATGTGCCACAGTGATGGCAGTCTTTGCTGTGGCTGGAAGCAGGACTGGGGCCCGAGCTAACTCTTCTCTTTCCCTGGTATATGTGTGCATGTTGGCAACGGCGGTCTCTGTCTCAGCAAGGAGCAGTGTTGGAGCAAGAGGGGTTGGAGCGGGAGCCTGGTGAGGGCTGTGGTGTGTGCTGAGGTGGTCCTGGCTGGCCAAGCAGTTCAAGCAGAATCAAGCAGTTCTCAATCTGCTGCCTCTGCGCTGGGACTGGGATCAAGCAGGTCTGCATGTGCACTGCTTAAGAGTGGAGTCTTGGTTTCTTATAGCCCTCTGGTAAGGCCCACTTGTTTTTAAACCAGCTAAGGGGGGCTTGTCTTTCTGGTGTTGTACCCCAGGGGTGGCATGACTGATAGGGAACTCGAAGCCCTTGCTCCTTAGGGAGGATCCCTGAGCCTCCTCTTCTTGTGCACCCACTGGGGGTGTGGGTCCCAACTATGTCACTTACCTCCCCTCCTGCTGCATTCCATGTTATTCTTTCATTACAGCCTTGGTTTCCGACGAGCTGTTCTGCTAGTTTTCAGGTTGTTCTCAGCAAGAGTTACTGTATATGTAGTTGTAGCTTTTATGTGTTCACAGAGGGAGGTGAGCTCAGGGTCTTCCTACTCCACCCTCTCGATCTCACCCCCTTAACCTTCCTTTTAAAATGCACTGTTTATTGTGATTTATCATCTATGTATGCCAGCAACTCCAGTATGCCTCATAGTCAGAACATCAGCATCCTCCCTTACACCTGTTCTGCCAGTTTCAAAACTCTCCTGTTAGTCTCCTTAAGTGTGTTTCTACAAAAATAGGTATAGATAGGTAGGTAGGTAGATAGATAGAGAGAGAGAGAGAGAGAGAGAGAGAGAGACAAGATCAAACTGGTAGTTTCTTCTGTGTGTCCGTCACTGAGACTGGCACCATTTTCTGCAGATGATTCTTGAATTTGATCTTCTGTGATGTTATTATCTTTATCATCTGACACAAAAGAGTTTCTAATTTATAGTTCTTAATTGAAAACATAAAATATTAAATGGAAGTGTTATGTATTAATGGGGCAAGTGTCTGACCTTACTGTAATGCTATAAATTTATTTTAAACTTAAAATTTAAGTGATATTGAATTAAAGGAATCTAAAAAAAATAAATATTTATCTTATATATAATCATATACATTTATGTATAATAACTGTTAGTATTGCACTATTGCATTTAGAAATGTCTTTATCCCTTTTCAATTCTTATGTCTATCTCTTCTTTCCTCTCACCCTCCCTTTTATATCTCAATTCTGCTATTCACATTCAAAACTATTTCTCTATTACTTGCATGCTGTTTTTTGCAATATTTGTAGTCCAGAGTTAATTTTGATGAATGTAATATTTGCATTGATGTCCTCCAACTATAACATCCTATGAGATTTCCCTCTTGCTATGGAATATTTTCTATTTATTCTAGACAACAAATCACCCCTAAAAATGGAGATGAAATTTGCTTTAATCAGTAAATTTCTTGCCAGGCACATATGCAAAGCTTCTTTTATCTCAAGTTCAAATGTTTGTTTTCTTCTAGCAATTGCTTGTGCTTTGCTGGTATTTATTCAGTGGCCCATAGCTTAGTTATATTATTTATAGTAAGAAGAAAAATTTCTGTGATTTCAGTTTAACTTTGCTTTAGTCTCAAATATTCATTTATTTTGTGAAATGTGAGCACATAAAGTTTCTTATATCACACAACTGCAAATTTTTAATATAAGTAACTTTGAACATCATATTTAGTAACTGATTACATTTCTAATAGCCAAAATAGGCATATTAACTTTCTAGTAGTCATTGAAATTATTTCACTTCAATCTAATGTTAATAATATCCTTTATCATTCTCTGCTTACGGAAAATCAAAGTTTAATGGAGTAGAATGGCCTTGGTTAGCCACTACTCTGGAGATTTGGATAACTGCCTGGGAGTTCTAGATGTGTATGAATTAATATAGGCTATACTTTGCAATTTAAGTATTTAAAAAATTGTGTCATTATCTCTCACAATAATATTGTTTGCTTATTTCTATAGCTTTTATCAATACAAAATTTAAAATTAATATTTTATAATTACTTAACCTTGTGAAATAAGATCTATTGATACATTTGCCCCCTAAAATGTAAGCAATTGTAAGTGATAATTGGCAATTCAATAAACTTCTTGATATTTACCCAAAGGTTTTGAAAACTTATATCCATACAACAATCTACACATGAATATTTATAACACCTTTATTTATAATTGCTAAAACTTGGAAGCAACCAAGAGGATCCTCAGTAGGTGAATGGAATAATAAACTGTCAGACATCTAGACAGTGGAGTATTATTCAGCACTGAAACTAAATGAGTTATTAATCCATGAAAAAACATGGAAGAAACTTAATTGCATATAACTAAGTAAAAGAGGCTAATTTGAGAAGTCTACATACTGTACAATTCCAACTATATGATATTATGGAAAAGGCAAAACTATGGAGACGGTAAAAAGATCAGTGGTTGCCAGTGGTAAGGAGGGAGCAAGAGATGAACAGGAAGGGCACAGAGATTTTTCAGGGAAGTGAAACTATTCTTTATGATAATACAATGGTGAGTTGGTGTCATTATACATTTATTAAAACACACGGAACGTAAAACACCAAAAATTAACCCTAATGTAAACTGTGGACTTTGGGTGATAAAGATATGTCAGTGTAGGTTCATCAGTTGTAATAAATGTACCACTCTGGTGCAGGATGTTGATAGTGGATGAGGGTGTTCATGTGTGGGGACAGGAGATATAGGACAAATCTCTGTGCTTTCTGATCAGTTTTGCTGTGAACCTAAAACTGCCCTAAAATATGAAGTCTGTTTTTTAAAAAGTAACAGCGGAAAAAATCAGAAATATGTATCTTATAAAGAATTTATCCTTGGGAATTCTCTGGCAGTCCAGTTGTTAGGGCTCTACATTTTCACTGCCAAGGGTGTGGGTTCGATCCCTCGTCAAGGAACTAAGATCTCGCAAACTGCACATCATGGGCAAAACTAAAAAAAAAAAAAAGAATTTATCCTTTCTGGAACTTATAGTTTAATTCAGATTGTACAATTAGATCATAGAATATTCACCCTACTCCTTCATTAACCAGTATTAGAAATATTTATAAGAAAAAATATGTTGGACCTGGAAGATATCATGATGAATGAGGAATATTTTCTGCCCTTAAGAAGTCTACCACCAAATATTATCTGGGGAAAATCAAATTTTAAGTTATTAAAAAGTGAAGGGAAAATATAATATTAGATATACAAAAAGTGCTTTGGAACCAAGAAGAACAATCTCTGTTGTTGTACATTGGGGAATTTGAACCTATAGATATTTTAATTGAGTGGAAATAACTTCATGGCCAATTAATCTTTTGTAAGGACTTCATGCGTGTCTTTATTTTCACAGAAAGATCTCTTACATAGACCATGATATTTTCAATTATGAGTGACCCTTTACCATGTACCACAGGGAAGACAGTCAAGGGTTTATTAGGAAATGTCCTTAAAAATGGGATAGGCTGGGCTTCCCTGGTGGCGCAGTGGTTGAGAGTCCACCTGCCGATGCAGGGGACACGGGTTCGTGCCCCAGTCCGGGAAGATCCCACATGCCGCGGAGCGGCTGGGCCCGTGAGCCATTGCCGCTGAGCCTGCGCATCCGGAGCCTGTGCTCCGCAACGGGAGAGGCCACAGCGGTGAGAGGCCCACGTACCGCAAAAAAAAAGAAAGGATAGGTTGATAGTAGGGGGAAATTAGACAACAAGAAAACAATAACTAATTCTTCCTATTCTTGTTCAAAAATATTCACTTTTTTCTTTAAATATCTTCCCTTTTTTTTTTTTTCCATTTGTAGGCATAGAAGAAGTATTTAAAACTTCTGACTGTCATGAGCAATAAATCTCTCTGATTAGTTCATATTTTCAAACTTTTCTAGAGTAATGAATAAAGACCAGTATCAATCTCTAGCAAGAGCTCTTGATGCAATTTTGTCCTGAGTCTAGAGGCTTTAGAACCAGTGATACATACAATAAATTTTTTTATATTAAGTTGATGAGTCCAAAAAGTATGTTCTTTTAAATGCAGGTTCCCATAAAGTCTTTAGTTAAACAACGAGTGGTAATAGGTTAAAATTGATGATAAAATGCATCTGGTTATTTTCACATTTATTATAGACTTCACAAGTAATTAAATATAGTGTTCAGTGTTAAAACTCTAATGCTAACCACTTAAGTTATATTTTCATAAGTTATCAGACAAGGCTTTTTCTTCAATTAATCATGATGCATTCACTAAGATGTCAGTGTTCACCTTGCAAAACTATGCCATAATTGCAGAAACTTTATCTAGATAGAAATTTACCATAGCTTGGCACAGAGGAAGCACAAAATAAATGTAATCTATTTTGTTTTGTTTTGAAAAACATAATGCATGTTTTTCCCATTTTCCACTGGAGCTGTTAAAATGTTAATTATTTAAGCTTCCCTGCTTGTTGATATCAACACTTCACTTACGTCACTTATATATTTTTTTCTCAGTAGTTTCTTCTAAGGATCGATCATGCCTTTAATATCTAAGTAATTTTTGCCTAACCCCATGTCTCAAATACTTTCTGTTTTATTGTAAAAGTTTCATAGTTTTCAGTCATATATTCAGGTGTCTTGCCTATCTTGAGTTAAATTTTGTATATGTTGTAGAAATATGTAGAAAGTCTACTTTTTGCATATGAATATCCAATTTTTCTAGCACTATTTCTTGAAATTAATATTCTTTCTCCATTGAGTTGTGTTTCCACCTTTGTCAAAAGTCAGTTGACTTTGTGAGTTTGTTTCTGGTGTCTCTTATCTGTTCCAGTGATCTGTATTCCTATCATATAACAAATACATTTTGCCACCAGCAATGATTGAGAGATTCTGTTGCTTCAGATCCTCATCAGTGTTTGGAGTTTAGACATTCCAATAGGTGTGTTTTGTTTTCACACTGCTGTTCTATCTTTAAGTATTAGTGACATATGATGTTGAGAACCTTTACATATGCTTATTTGCCATAAGTGTATCTTATTTGGTGAGATATTTGGTAAGAACTTCGGTCATTTTTTAATTGGGTCGTTTATTTTCTTATTATCTGTATATTTTGGTACAAATCATTTATCAGGTATGTCAAAAATATATCACCTCTATTGAAAGTCAGATGATCATATTCATGAGTATTTCTGGGCACTCTGTTCTGTTCCATTGTGTTTGTTAGTCTCTTTCTGGGTTCTCTATTCTATTCTCTAATTTTTTTTGGCAATATTAGCCTGTCTTGATTAATGCAACTTTATAGTAAATCTTAAATTCAGATAGTGTCAGACCTCAACTTTGTTCTTCTTTTAAATATTGTGTTTGCTATTCTGGGTTTTGCATTGTTGCATAAACTTCACAGTTAGTTTATTGATATCCAGAAAGTAACTTGCTGGGATTTGACTGGGATCACATTGAATCCATACCTCAGTTTGGGAAAAATGGCATCTTAACAATATGGAGTATTCCTATCCATGAATATGGAATATCTCTCCATTTATTTAGGTCTTTTTAAAAATTTCTTTTATCAGAGTTTTGTAGTTTTTCTCACGTTGATATTGTACATACTTTGTTGAATTTATACCTAAGTATTTCTCTTTTTTGGATGCTAATGTAAATGGTGTTGTGTTTTAAATTTCAAGTATCAATTCTTTTGGCTGGTGTGTAGGAAAGCAATGCTTTCTGTATATTAATCTTGTATCCTGCAAATGTGCTATGTATACTCGTTAGTTCTATGAGTTTTTTTGTTGACTCTTTGGTATTTTCTACATAGGTAAATCATGTCATCTGTGACAAAGAGAGTTTTAATTTCTTCCTTTCCAATCTGTATACTGTTTATTTTATTTTCTTGCCTTATTGCATTAATACGGATTTGTAGTACTATGTTAAATAAGATTGGTAAGAGTGGACATCTTGCCTTCTTTCTGATCTTAGCAGGAAAACATCGAATTTCTCACCACCTAAGTGTGATGTTAGCTGTAGGGTTTTTTGGTAGATGTTCTCTATCAAATTGAGGAAGTATTGCTCTTTGCTGAAATTTTTTATTGTGAATTGATATTGGGTTTTCTCAAATGCTTTACCTGTATCTGTGAATATGATCATATGATTTTTTTGTTTCCTTTGGCCAGTTGATGTGATGGATAATATTGATTTTCAGAAGTTGAGCCAGACTTGCACATGTGGAATAAATTCCATGTAGTCATGGTATACAATTATTTTTACATGTTGTTGAATTTGATTTGCTAATTTTTTGTTGAGGACTTTTGCATTTATGTTCATAGGATACATCAATGTGTGTATTTTTAATTTCTTCTAATATATTTGGTTTTACGGTAGTGCCAACCTCATAGAATGAGTTAGGAAATACTTCCTCTGCTTATCCATACTGGAAGAGATTGTAGAGAATTGGTGTTTTTACTTCCTTAAATGCTTGGTCGAATTCACCAGTGAAACATTCTTGGTGTAGTGAACATTTTGGTGTAGTGCTTTCTGTTGTGGAAAGTTATGAACTATTGATTCAATTTCTTTAATAGATATAGATATATTCAGATTATATATTTTTCCTTATGTGAGTTTTGGTAGATTATTTCTCCCAAGGAATTTTTTAATTTCTTCTAAGTTATCCAATATGTAGGCATAGAGTTGTTCATAACATTTCTTTATTATCCATTTAATGTCCATGGGATCAGTAGTGATAACTCCTCTTTCATTTCTTATATTAGTAATTTGTGTCTTCTCTCTTTTTTCTTGGTTAGCCAGGCTACATATTTAGCAATTGTATTCATCTTTGCAAAGAAACAGCTATGGTTTCATTGATTTTCTTTATTGATGTCCTATTTTCAATTGCATTGATTTCTGCTTTAGTTTTTATTATTTCTTTTAATCTGTTTATTTATATTTAACTTTCTCTTCTTATTCTAGTTTCCTAAGTTGGAAATCTATAGTACTGATTTTAGATCTTTCTTCTTGTCTAATATATGCATTCAGTGCCATAAAATTCCCTCTAAGTAATGTTCAGTGCATCTCACCAATTTTCATAAGTTGCAATTTCATTTTTAAATAGATTTTTAAAATTTCAGATAGATTGGAAGTCAACCAAGCGCTTGATACTAGATTAACAAGTTATCTCTTGCTTCATAACAAGTCACCTAAAATTTAGCAGATTAAATAATTAACATTAATTACCATACAGTTTTTCAGGGTCAGGAATCTGAGAGCAGCTCAGCTGCATAATTCTGTCTTGGGATCTCTCAAACTATTTCAGTCTGGCTGTTAGTCTGGGATGCATTCATCTCAAGGCTCAATTTAAATTAGAGAATCTTCTTCCAAGTTTACTCATATGGTTAAGTAAGCTTTAGTTTCTTAATGGACGTTGGTCTAAGGCTTAAGTTCCTTGCTATGTGAACATCTCCATAAGAATTCTCACAAAGTGACAGATTGATTTCCTTCTAGCAAATCATTAAATAGAGTTAATGAGCTAAGGAGCGAACTCCAGGGATGGAAACCTGTCTCTTACACCTTAATCTCTGAAGCAACATACCATTACATTTATTTGCCATTTGCTGTTAGTCACAGAGACCAGTCCTGGTATCACGTGAAAGGGTGTGGATACTAGATGTGGAGATTACTGAGGGCCACCTTGAAGACTGGCTAGCTTTGGTATCTTGGTTGTTTGTGGCCACTTTGGCGAAAATGAAAATATCTGATAAAGAATTAGAGGCTACCAGGTCTGCCAAGCCATGGCAGATGATGGTGTCTATAAAAAGGAAGAAAGTGATGCTAAAAGTGAATTGAGTGGGTATTTCCTTCAATGGGAAAACAACCCCATCTGCCTGATAACACAGTAGAGGCCATGCAATTCATAAAGGAAGAGGATCAAGTGGTAGTCAAAAGACAGGGATAATGAGGCAAAGAGTTGAGTCATTTTGTGGACTGACCTTAACAGCTTCCTGGTGAGTCGCTGCTGAAATGTATTTTATACATTTATGCAAAAATATTTATATATTGGTGACTATAGTGAACTGTATGTTTGCTTCCCCCAAGTTCATACTTTGATATCTCTGATGGCATAGGGAGGTGAAGACTTTGGGAGATAATTGGTCCATGAAGGTGGAGCCTTCAGGAATGGGAGTAGGGCCTTATAAAAGGGACCCCAGAGCACTTTCTCTCACCCTTTTTCCACCATGTGAGGATACAATGAGAAGTCAGATGTCTGCAGCCTGGAAGAGGGCTTTCACTACAACCCGACCATGCTGGCAGTCTGCTGTCAGATTCCCAGCCTCCGTAACTGTGGGAAATCAACTTGTATAGTTTATAGCCCACCCAATCTATGGTCCTTTGTTATAGCAGCCTGAATTGACTAAGATACCAAGAAGTAGGGGTGCTGCTGGAACAAATACCTACAAATATGGAAGAGGCATTAGAAGTGGGTAATGGGTAGAGGGCAAAAGAATTTTGAGGTGCATGTTATTAAAGGCCTAGATTGCTCTGAATTTTATTTATTTATTTATTTATTTATATTTTTAAAAATTTTTGGCTGCGTTGGGTCTTCGTTGCTGCGCATAGGCTTTCTCTAGTTGAGGTGAGTGGAGGCTACTCTTCGTTGCGGTGCACAGGCTTCTGAGAACTGCGATGGCTTCCCTTGTTGCGGAGCACGGGCTCTAGGCATGTGGGCTTCAGTAGCTGTGGCTCATGGGCTCTAGAGCACAGGCTCAGTAATTGTGGCACACGGGCTTAGTTGCTCCACGGCATGTAGGATGTTGCCGGACCAGGGCTCGAACCCGTGTTCCCTGCATTGGCGGGTGGATTCTTGTCCACTGAGCCACCGGGTAAGTCCCTGCTCTGAATTTTTAAGGCAATTCTGGTGAGGGCTCAGAAAGAAAAGAAAAGAAGAGGGCTGTAGAGAAAGCTTACATTTTCTTAGAGAATATCTAAGTAATCATGAACAGAATGTTGCTGGAAATATGGACAATAAGGCCATTCTGGTGAGATTCCAGAAGGAAATGAGGAACTGTTACGGTCTCGCAAACACACCTGCAGTTGCTCCCGGGGAGAGAGCAGATTCAAAACAGAACAAAAGCTTGCAGTAGGATTAGGTCATTTATTAAGCGCAGAAACACAAACCAATCGATCGGGGCCTCTCCCAAAAGAAGGGTGAGACCCCTCACTCAGAGGGTGATTTGGTTTTATACCCCCTTGTAAACAGGATGTTCATCTTAATTTCAAACAAAAGAACTGATCGAGCGTCTCCGAAACCCACTTTTCCCGTTCACGGCAGGCTGGCAAGCCAAGCTCAATTTCACAGAAGCCAAGTCATGTGGTTAGCAATAAAGCAGTTACAGCACAAACAGTTTTTGGAAAAGAACATATTATTTATACCAGGTATTTGAATTGTATGTTCCGGGACATCGTGTCCCGCCACAGAACATGTTATTGGACAGTGGAGAAAAGGTGATCCTTGTTATAAATTAGCAAAGAACTTGGTTGAATTGAGCTCATGCTCTAGTGTTCAGTAGAAGATTGAACTTGAGAATGATGAAGTTGGATATTGAGCTGAGAAGATTTCTAAGCAAAGTGTTGAAAGAGCACCTTGTTTCTCCTGAATGCTTATAAAAAAGCGTGAGAAGACAGAAATGACTTGAAGTCAGAATTATTAAGGAAAAAGAAACTGGAACTTAAAGATTTGGAAAATTCTTAGCCTTCTCGTATTGCAAAAAAATGAGAAAATGTGTTCGGTAGAGAACATTAAGGATGTATGTGTTCAATGAGTCTTTGATAAAGAGATTGGTATGTTTATGAATCACAGACTTAAAGGCTATCTCAGCAGAAGCCAAGAGCTATTCTTTAACACACAAAGCAAGGGAATAAGGACCACACAGAAGGCGATTCAGAGATGTCAGGGCTGCCACTCCCACCACAGGCCCAGTGTGCAAAGGCCAGGGGGTGGAGCAGTTTCAAAGGGTGAGGCTACCTCACCAGTGCAGGCAGGCCAGGATGCTTCCTTCCAGTGCCTCAGCTGTGGAGCCCCCCCAGCGAGCTGGAGCGCGGGCTGTGCCCAGTGGAGCCTAAGAGCAGGGCCACCAGGATCACAGCCTAAGTCTGGGAGAGCCATGGAGGGGAGATGGTGTCCCTGTGGTTTTGGAGGGCGGAGTGTTGAGCAGAAGAGGCTTATTCTCCAGGCTTACTGTTGACCCTGTTAGGCTTTGGACTTACTTGAGAGTCATTATCCCTTTCTTCTGATCTGTTTTCCCTTTTGGATGGAAGTGTTCCAGCATTGTATTTTGGAAGCACACAACTTGTTTGGTTTCACAGATTCACAGCTGGAGAGGAAGTTTGCCTCAGGATGAACTGTACCTTGAGTCCACCCTTATCTGATTTAGATGATATGTAGATGAGACTTTGTTTTGGACTTCGCTTTGGAGTTGATGCTGGAATGAGTTAAGACTTTTGGGGCTATTGAGGTGGAATCAATGTGTTTTGCGTATGAGAAGGACATGAATTTTGTGGGTCTAGGGGCAAAAAGCAATGGCCTGAATATTTGTGTCCTGCCCAAATTCATGTTTAAATCCTAACCCCTAAAATACGGTATTAAGAAGCGGGGACTTTGGTAATTAGTTCATGAGGTTAGGGCTCTCAAGAATGGGATTTGTGCCCTTATAAAAGTGTCATTAGAGAGCTCTCTCGCTTTCTTTATGCCATGTGAGAATATAATAAGTCTGCAGTCTGCAACCTGAAAGAGCGTCCTCACCAAAATCTGACCATGGTAGCAGCACCTTGATCTCAGACTTCCAGCCCTCATAACTATGAGAATACATTTCTGTTATTTATAAGGCATCTAGTCTATTTAAAGAAATCTTTGAAAATGCAAGAGAGGAATCTATAGGTCCTCTGTAAGTGCCAGTTAATGTCACATGAAGTAGAAGGTGAATTATGATTCTGAGTAAGAGACTGTAAGAAAGGAACTTGAGACTGTTAGTGCTAATGGGTAAAATGCCCTTAGTGTGGTGAAGGAATTTCACTGGGATTATTGGACCCTGGTACACAATGTAGGACCATACACAAACCTGTTGACTGAAAGGTAAAGACAACGTAATTAAGTTAGGAGGGTATGGTGATGTAACTAGAAGACATAAAAGTAAAAATATGGCTCAGAGCAGGAGTTGAATGAAATTAGAATGGGTTTTTATATAACCCATGCATGAATGTATTACTACAATAAATGCGATGTCTGAATGTAGTATGATAGGAATGGGTTTGCATGAAAGTCTGCTGTTTGTCCCATTTTAATTGGGCATTCTTGGTGGAATCTTTAGAATTACCCTAAAATATTTCTTTGTTTATTTTAAAACAATATAAAATACCTAGAGGTCATCAAGAACTTTTGCCTTAAATTTAAAATCATGTTAAATGAAATTATATTCATATCCACAAATCCCTTTTTTGGTGGCCTGTAAGAAAATATGGGCTGTAAGAAATCATATGGATCTTGAGGTTTAGTTATAGCCTGCAGAGGATTAAATACATCTGTACCTCCAAATGTATCGGATGTGTTCAATATGGTATTAACAATTCAAGTTGGGCAATAAGTTAAAGGACATTGGTATTCTGTGATTGATTGGACTAACACTTCCTTCTTAATTTCTGTCTTGCAAGAAAATCAAAACCAGTTTGAATTCATGTGTGATGGACTCCAATACTTGTTTACCGCACTTTCTCAGGGATATGTAAGTTTACCTTCTTATGTCCACAACCTGGTGAGATGAGACTTAGATTTGGTTCAATTGAAAAATAAAGTTATTTGTTGTATTTATTATATACTGCTGATACTGCAACCTGAATATTAAGCTGTAAGGTCGGATCTTAACAAACGGCACCGCGAAACAGAGGAAAGCTTCAAGTGAGCTTTATTAGGGAGCGCTCCCCGGTGAGGTTCACTGGTCCGAGAGAAAGGGGCCAGAGAAGTCGCACCCGGGCGAGGGTTGGGCAAGATTTTATAGAGGAAGAAGGCAAAGGGGTGTGGTGAATCTGGGAGGGAGCAGGGTATTCTTATTTGGTGGTCTTTTTGGGTATCCTGGGGAACCGTTAGTGCCGCCCCTCGAAAGGCGGGAAGGCTGGGCTGGGTTCAAAGTCCCCAGGTCAGTTCCTGGAACTGGGTGGTCCGGAATGTCTCCAGGGCAGTTCCTGGAACTGGGTGGTCCGGAGAATTTCGGTCTGATGCAACCTGTGAATCTGATTGTCTTCCCCTGCCTCGGGCCAGTTGGCCTTACATAAGCTAAAACTGAATTTTGGATAGTAGTTAAATGTACAACCACAGGCGAGTGGATATTGAGCTAAGATACAGGTCCCAAAATAAATGTTAAAATTATGAGGAATAACATAGGCCAGAGCATTAGAGATACTCTTCAAACAATCAAAAATAGGTTATTACCTCAGCCAGTTCTGAAATCAAAACAAGAGGCATAAGATTTGAATGAGTTGTTTGACTTGTGGAGACATCACCTGTCACATCTGGAAACTTTAATAGCCCCTATTCACAAATATGATGAAAAACTAGTAGACGTATATGGTGCTCTAAACAACTGCATGCTCTCTTAGAGCTTCAAAGAGCTATTACCCAGTTGATTCCTTCGGGTTCACACTACCCCAATGTTCAGATGACATTGAAAGCGTCAGCAATTTACACACAGACAGGAGCCTTTGGCAAAAGCCCGTGATTGCCAACCAGTGGTGACTGTGAGGGTTTTGGATTAGACAATTACCTGAGCTGGCCTCAGGATATAGTCCCTGTGAGAGGCAATTGCTAGTCTATTATTGAACTTGAATTGAAATTTTTTCTGTTACAGATGGAATTCAAAATATTTTAAGACCCGAAAAACGGATCATGTCTTGGGTTATGTAAGAGCAACATTCTAGAAGTGAGGGGGATGCATTCTCTAAATAGAAGGCGTTTATTCAATAATATGTATAAGGGCATCACTGGGGGTACCCATCATAATTAAATAGGAAGCTCTTATGACATCAAGCCCTACATTAGACCCCTCTGGTAACTTAATTGATTCACAGCTAAATGAATAATTTTCTGTTTTTACCAGAAGATAGTAAACAAGTGATGTGGTTTGCAGATAGTAGGTAGCTCAAGGGTAGAGGGCTAAAATTCTAACTAGAAGGCAACTGTATTGCAATGTATTGTAACGCAGCTGTACATTGATTGAAGAAGGAAAAGAAGATCTTCTCATTGGGTAGCATAACAATTGGTAATCCTCACAGCATTTTAGGAAAGGGACAATAGCAATCAGTACATTAGGAGATGTCAACAGGGCAAAGCCTGCAGAAGTCATCCTCCATTGTTTGCAGCTGAAGGTCCAGATGGGTCTGGGCAGATTTAAGGAGCATTCAGTTTAGAGTAAGCTATGTCTGTGATGTATCTTGATGCAGCTGCATGAACATTTGCAGTAATTCTAAGGTTTTAACTGTCTTTTGGTTTCCAGTTGACAGATTTATCTATTACAGAGGGCACATTTTTAGGTAATAATGAGAACTGCTGCCTCCTAAATACACGCAAAGGACTTTGTCAGCAACGGAGATATGGAAACGTGTAACTTCTAAACTAATGATCTTTTTTTTTTTGTCGGTACGCGGGCCTCTCACTGCAGTGGCCTCTCCCGTTGCGGAGCACAGGCTCCAGATGCGCAGGCTCAGCGGCCATGGCTCATGGGCCCAGCCGCTCCGCGGCATGTGGGATCTTCCCGGACCAGGGCACGAATCCGTGTCCCCTGCATCGGCAGGCGGACTCTAAACCACTGCGCCACCTGGGAATCCCTAAACTAATGATCTTTTAAGAAAGAGATCCACATATAATAGTTATAAGTATCTCCTGCTTTCCCAACTTGTTATAATATCATGTGACCTAATGCTTATAGGTTATGTTTTGTAGACGGAAGGCAATGATCCAGGCAAAGCATATGTGGTAAACTGAAAGCAGTGTCATTTGGAGATGATTTGGAGCCCTGTGAGTCCTTTCCACTATCCAACACTGTGTGATTGCTGCAAATACCATTTCTCTAGCGGTCCCCAGCTTCAAATTGCATCAAGTCTATTCCTGAAGTATGTGAACTCATATTAATACGTATCTCTACAGGGGAAGGCACTCTATAGACATTTTTGTTTCAGTTTTTTAAATTGAGGTGAAATTCATGTAACATAGTATTAACCATTTTAAAGTAAACCATCCATCGCCATTCAATACATTTACCATGGTGTGCAGCCACTACCACTGTTTAATTCCAAAGCACTTGCATCAACCCACAGGGAAAACCCACACCATTAGGCGAGTACTCTCTATTGCCTCCTCTACCGCCACCCTAACTCCTGGCAACCACCAATCTGCTTTTTGTCCCTACTGATTTACCTGTTCTGGGTATTTCATATAACTGTAATCATGCAGTGTGTGACCTTTTGTGTCTAGCTTCTTTTACTTACTATAATGTTTCTGAGGTTCCTCTACTGCTTGGTCCAGCACTATATTTGATGCTTGGGAAAAAGCACTATTGAATAGAGAAGATAAAAATTCATGCTCTCAGGAGTTTGCAGTTTTAGTAGCTAGAGAAGGTTAAGAACAACATCTACAACAAAAATTTATATAAAATGTATAGGGTGGGAGACGGTGATAATTGATATGTGAAAAAATAAAATATAAAGCCAGCTAAGAAGTATTTGAGATGGAGTTATTGGTTGCAGTAGGCGTGGTTGTAGTAATAAGTAACTGGCAGAGCCAGGACTTTCGTTTTTTTATTTTTGTAAATTTTATTTAATTTATTTTTTTTATACAGCAGGATCTTATTACTCATCAGTTTTACACACATCAGTGTATGCATGTCAATCCCAATCACCCAGTTCAGCACACCACCACCCGCATCCCACCGCCGCTTTCCCCCCTTGGTGTCCATACGTTTGTTCTCTACATCTGTGTCTCAGCTTCTGCCCTTCAAACCGGTTCACCTGTAACATTTTTCTAGGTTCCACATATATGCGTTAATATACGATATTTGTTTTTCTCTTTCTGACTTACTTCACTCTGTATGACAGTCTCTAGATCCATCCACGTCTCAGCAAATGACCCAATTTCGTTCCTTTTTATGGCTAATACTCCATTGCATATATGTATCACATCTTCTTTATCCATTCGTCTGTCGATGGGCATTTAGGTTGCTTCCATGACCTGGCTATTGTAAATAGTGCTGCAATGAACCTGGGGGTGCATGTGTCTTTTTGAATTATGGTTTTCTCTGGGTATATGCCCAGTAGTGGAATTGCATCATTAGGTCCCATTTGTTTATTTTTGTTTTTATTTCCATTACTCTAGGAGGTGGATCAAAAAAGATCTTGCTGTGATTTAGATCAAAGAGTGTTCTTACTATGTTTTCCACTAAGAGTTTTATAGTGTTCGCTCTTACATTTATGTCTCAAATCCATTTTGAGTTTTTTTTTGTGTATGGTGTTAGGGAGTGTTCTAATTTCATTCTTTTACATGTAGCTGTCCAGTTTTCCCAGCACCACTTACTGAAGAGACTGTCTTTTCTCCATTGTATATCCTTGTCTCCTCTGTCACAGATTAGTTGACCATAGGTGTGTGGGTTTATCACTGGGCTTTCTATCTTGTTCCATTGATCTATGTTTCTGATTTTGTGACAGTACCATATTGTCTTGATTAACTGTAGCTTTGTATGATAGTCTGAAGTCAGGGTGTCTGATTTCTCCAGCTCCGTTTCTTTCCCTCAAGACTGCTTTGTCTATTCGGGGTCTTTTGTGTCTCCATACAAATTTTAAGATGTTTTGTTCTAGTTCCGTAAAAAATGCCATTGATAATTTGATAGGGATTGCATTGACTCTGTAGATTGCTTTGGGTAGTATACTCATTTTCACAATATTGATTCTTCCAATCCAAGAACATGGTATATCTCTCCATCTGTTGGTATCATCTTTAATTTCTTTCATCAGTGTCTTATAGTTTTCTGCATACAGGTCTTTTGTCTCCCTAGGTAGGTTTGTCCCTAGATATTTTATTCTTTTTGTTGCAGTGGTAAATGGGAGTGTTTCCTTCATTTCTCTTTCAGATTTTTCATGATTAGTGTATACAAATGCAAGAGGCTTCTGTGCATTAATTTTGTATCCTGCTACTCTACGAAATTCATTGATTAGCTCTAGTAGTTTTCTGGTGGCATCTTTAGGATTCTCTATGTATAGTATCATGTCATCTACAAACAGTGACAGTTTTACTTCTTCTTTTCCAGTTTGTGTTCTTTTATTTCTTTGTCTTCTCTGATTGCCATGGCTAGGACTTCCAAAACTATGTTGAATAATAGTGGTGAGAGTGGACATCCTTGTCTTATTCCTGATCTTAAAGGAAATGCTTTCAGTTTTTCACCATTGACAATGATGCTGGCTGTGGGTTTGTCATATTTGGCCTTTATTATGTTGAGGTAGGTTCCCTCTATGCCCACTTTCTGGAGAGTTTTTATCATAAATGGGTGTTGAATTTTGTCAAAAGCTTTTTCTGCATCTATTGAGATGATCATATGTTTTTATTCTTCAATTTGTTAATCTGGTGTATCACATTGATTGATTTGCGTATATTGAAGAATACTTGCATCCCTGGGGTAAATCCCACTTGATCATGGTGTATGATCCTTTTAATCTGTTGTCAGATTCTGTTTGCTAGTATTTTGTTGAGGATTTTTGCATCTATATTCATCAGTGATTTTTGTCTATAATTTTCTTTTTTTGTGGTATCTTTGTGTGGTTTTGGTATCAGGGTGATGGTGGCCTCATAGAGTGAGTTTGGGTGTGTTCCTTCCTCTGCTGCATTTTGGAAGAGTTTGAGAAGGATGGGTGTTAGCTCTTCTCTAAATGTTTGATAGA
>NW_020173204.1:2355576-2501630 GCF_003031525.2 Neophocaena asiaeorientalis asiaeorientalis | reverse complement strand
AAGATGTGATCTATCCTGGAGAATGTTCCATGCACACTGGAGAAGAAAGTGTAATCTGCTGTTTTTGGATGAAATGTCCTATAAATATCAATTAAATCTATCTGCTCTGTTGTGTCATTTAAAACTTCTGTTTCCTTATTTATTTTCATTTTGGCTATGTCCATTGGTGTAAGTAAGGTGTTGAAGTCCCCCACTATTACTGTGTTACTGTCAATTTCCCCTTTTATAGCTGTTAGCAGTTGCCTTATGTATTGAGGTACTCCTATGTTGGGTGTATATATATTTATAATTGTTATATCTTCTTCTTGGATTGATCCCTTGATCATTATGTAGTGTCCTTCCTTGTCTCTTGTAACATTCTTTATTTTAAAGTCTATTTTATCTGATATGAGTATTGCTACTCCAGTTTTTATTTCCATTTGCATGGAATATCTTTTTCCCCCACCTCACTTTCAATCTGTATGTGTTCCTAGGTCTGAAGTGGGTCTCTTGTAGACAGCGTATATATGGGTATTGTTTTTGTATCCATTTAGCAAGCCTGTGTCTGTTGGTTGAAGCATTTAATCCATATACGTTTAAGGTAATTTTCGATATGTATGTTCCTGTGACCATTTTCTTAATTGTTTTTGGTTTGTTTTTGTAGTTCCTTTTCTTATCTTGTGTTTCCCACTTAGAGAAGTTCCTGTAGCATTTGTTGTAGCACTGGTTTGGTGGTGCTGAATTCTCTTAGCTTTTGCTTGTCTGTAAAGCCTTTGATTTCTCCATCGAATCTGAATGAGATCTTTGCCAGGTAGAGTAATCTTGGTTGTAGGTTCTTTCCTTTCATCACTTAAGTATATCATGCCACTCCCTTCTGGCTTGTAGAGTTTCTACTGAGAAATCAGCTGTTAACCTTATGGGAGTTCCTTGTATGTTATTTGTCGTTTTTCCTTTGCTGCTTTCAATAATTTTTCTTTGTCTTTAATTTTTGCCAATTTGTTTACTTTGTCTCGGCGTGTTTCTCCTTGGGTTTTCCCTGTGTGGGACTCTCTGCACTTCCTGAACTTGGGTGGCTATTTCCTTTCCCATGTTACAGACGTTTTCGACTCTAATCTCTTCAAATATTTTCTCTGGTCCTTTCTGTCTCTCTTCTCCTTCTGGGATCCCTATAATGTGAATGTTATTGTGTTTAATGTTGACCCAGAGGTCTCTTAGGCTATCTTCATTTCTTTTCATTCTTTTTTCTTTATT
Organism: Neophocaena asiaeorientalis asiaeorientalis; assembly: GCF_003031525.2. NCBI lineage: Eukaryota > Metazoa > Chordata > Mammalia > Artiodactyla > Phocoenidae > Neophocaena > Neophocaena asiaeorientalis. The sequence goes on along the minus strand of NW_020173204.1, from coordinate 2,500,400 downwards.
CTGTTCTGCAGCAGTGAATTCCACCATTCTGTCTTCCAGGTCAGTTATCCGTTCTTCTCCCTCCGTTATTCTGCTATTGATTCCTTCTACTGTAGTTTCATTTCAGTTATTGTGTTGTTATCTTTGTTTGTTTGTTCTTTAACTCTTCTAGGTCTTTGTTAAACATTTCTTGCATCTTCTCGATCTTTGCCTCCATTGTTTTTCCGAGGTCCTGGGTCATCTTCACTGTCATTATTCTGAATTCTTTTTCTGGAAGGTTGCCTATCTCCACTTCATTTAGTTGTTTTTCTGGGGTTTTATCTTGTTCCTTCATCTGGTACATAGCCCTCTGCATGTTCATCTTGTCTCTTTCTGTGAATGTGGGTTTTGTTCCACAGGCTGCAGGACTGTAGTTCTTGCTTCTGCTGTCTGCCCTCTGGTGGATGAGGCTATCTAAGAGGCTTCATGGGAGGGACTGGTGGTGGGTAGAGCTGACTGTTGCTCTGGTGGGCAGAACTCAGTAAAACTTTAATCCACTTGACTGTTGATGGGTGGGGCTTGGTTCCCTCCTGTTGGTTGTTTGGTCTGAGGCTAGCCAACACAGGGAGCCTACCTGGGCTCTTTGTTGGGGCTAATGGCAGACTCTGGGAGGGCTCACACCAAGGAGTACTTCCCAGAACTTCTGCTGCCAGTGTCCTTATCCCCATGGTGAGCCACAGCCACCCACTGCCTCTGCAGGAGACCCTCCAACACTAGCAGATGTGTCTGGTTCAGTCTCCTGTAGGGCCACTGCTCCTTCCCCTGGGTCCCCACATGCACACTACTTTGTGGGTGCCCTCCACGAGTGGAGTCTCTGTTTCCCCCAGTCCTGTCGAAGTCCTGCAGTCAAATCCCGCTGGCCTTCAAAGTCTGATTCTCTAGGATTTCCTCCTCCCGTTACCCCAGGTTGGGAAGCCTGACGTGGGGCTCAGAACCTTCACTCCAGTGGGTGGACTTCTGTGGTATAAGCGTTCTCCAGTCTGTGAGTCGCCCACCCAGCGGTTATGGGATTTGATTTTACTGTGATTGCGCCCCTCCTGCCATCTCACTGTGACTTCTCCTTTGTCTTCGGATGTGGGATATCTTTTTTGGTGAGTTCCAGTGTCTTCCTGTCGACAGTTGTCCAGGAGCTAGCTGTGATTCTGGTGTTCTTGCAAGAGGGAGTGAGAGCACGTCCTTCTACTCCGCCATGTTGGTTCAGGGCCCAGGACTTTTAGAATGTAGAATTATACTATAAAAGAGAAGGAGGTAAGGCCACTGCTTAATTTTTCCTCCAGAAAAATGAAGTCTACGAAATGATGTGGTGTGGAAGTGTGCCTAGTGTGCTCAAGAAATAGCAAGGAGGCCAGTGTGGCTGGACCCCAGAGAGCAGGTGAGAATGGTAGAGGGTTAGAGGCCTCGCTCTGAGGATGTAGCACAGATCATCTATACTGGCATCATGTTTTTCATTGTAAGGGCCTTGGTTTTTACTTTCAGTGAAATGGGAACTCATGGGAGGATTTTGATGTGATCAAACTTATTCTTTACTTATCTAATTGCTTTATTAAAAACAGACTGTAGTTATATAGTAGATTTAATAATCCAGAGAAGAGATAATGATGTTTAAACTATGAGGTAGCATGGTGATGCTGAAGAACACATGTATTTTCAAGTATAGTTAACATAGTTTTCTGATTAATTGGTTGTAGTGAAGAAGAATGAAAAATCAGTCTGGTAATTTTGGCCAGAGCAACTGAGAAATGAAATTTTATGAGGAACATTTAGATATCTAATCACTGGAGGTAGAATTTGGGATGAGTGGTCTAATCTCTTGGAAGACTTGTGGTGGGAAAGCTTAGATTTTGGTCTAAACTATGAAAAATCAGAAGTATTCAAGCAGGAAGCTTAGCCAGGGGATCCGATAATGAAATGTGAGGTCATGATATACATCAGCCTGGCTTCACACTGAAAATGCCCAGTGTCAGTATCCAAGATACTAGCACAGCACATGGAGGAGGTGTGGAATCTTGTAGATTTGAAATTTAATTCTCTTCCTGGGGGAGATTAGTCCCTCAGTGTCCCAACAGAGGAGAGATTTTGGAGAGTGTGGGAAGAGGAAGCCAGGCAGGTCTTGCCACTCCTTGTCTTAGAATAAGAGTTGGTAAATTATTGTCTTCAGGCAAAATTCAGCATTTCTTATGTGTTTGTAATAAAACTGTATTTTAACATAGTCACATGCATTTGTTTATATTTTCTCTGTGCCTCCTTTATTGCTACAAAGGCAGAGTTGAGTAGCTGCAAGAGAGACCATATGGTATACAAATACTAAAATATTTATTATTTGGTTCTTTACAGAAAATGTTTGCCAAGCACAGCCCTCAACTATGTTTGAGGGATAAAAAAAATCAGTTCATCCTTTCAATAGATGCTATAGTATAGTGTACCTAGCATAAATATTTCCATTTTCATGTTTTTTTCCTTTATTTTTAGACTTGTGAGCACTTAGCCAAACAAATCCAAGGTAAAATTGCAGTTACATCAGAAACTAGTGCCGATAATATCAATACTTGTACAAATAGTGGCTGTAACCAAGCTTGTAGATTCTGAGGCTCTATTAATAACTGATAATTGTTATTGAAAGAAATAATCTATGTCAAGATATTCCAGGCTCATGGCTTAATTAGATAAGACCCCCAAACAAAGCTACTTTGCAAATGAAGTCAGTGTATGTATGAAGTAATACTTTTTGGTAATTTATTTCACATCCCTTTGTTTTCAGATGTGAAAAAGAAATTTAAATATGAGCATCTACTTGGATGGCTCATACCTCTGATAGCCATGTTTAAACAAACAAGAGGATTATATTTTAGACTTATATACAGCAATCCCTTTATTACTCTTAGCTGCTGAGGCAATATCTCATATAGAAAAGTGAGCTTTACAAAAAAGAATTATTCCAGAACTCTGGAAGCATGTAGGAATCCTTAAAAACATATTAAAGTCTCAAATAAATTGTAAAAAATGTTAGTCAAAGGCAAAGAAGTATTTTAATTACTGAATTCTAGAATTTTAAGTGCCTTTACCCAGAAGATATTTACCAGCTGTTCTTCATCTCCATAGAGAGGAGTACAAAAGAAGCAGGTTTAACTAGAAGCAGTAAAGTTAGCAATAAGGAGCGTCTACTAAAAGCAAGAGTGAAAACGTTACAGGGTGTATTAAGAAATCTTCCCTGGAGATCCTTTAGACGTGGGTGGATTCTCATTTGTCTGGAATGGTGAGCGTGTGGCCCAGGAAAAAGGGAGAGGACTAGATGTACTGTCCCATCCTGAGAGTTCTGGGGGTGACCTTAAAATTCAGGCTGTATTCTCAGCACTTGGAACATATGGAAGCTAATTCATGTAAGACAGTTCATAAATCACAAGTGTTAGTGTAGAATCAAAAGATACTTTCTGCTCTTGCACAATGACTAGAAAATGGAAAATATTTTAAAGACACAATTTAGCAGAAACCTCCAAAAATTATTTTAATATGTTTTCTCTCAAAGAATTTAAAAAATATTGGTGAATAGGTGTTGAAACTAGCTTTAATATTCACAATCATTTGAGAAAATGGGATCAAATGTTTTTAGGTGCCATTTTGATTTTTTTTTAACATCTTTATTAGAGTGTAATTGATTTACAATGTTCTATTAGTTTCTGCTGTATAACAAAGTGAATTAGGTATATGTATACATATATCCCCATATCATCTCCCTCTTGCGTCTCCCTCCCACCCTCCCTATCCCACCCCCCTAGGTGGTCACAAAGTACCAAGCTGATCTCCCTGTGCTACGTGGCTGCTTCCCACTAGCTATGTATTTTACATTTGGTAGTGTATGTATGTCCATGCCACTGTGTCACTTTGTCCCAGCTTACCCTTCCCCCTCCCCGTGTCCTAAGATCCATTATCTACGTCTGTGCCTTCCTTCCTGTCCTGCCCCTTGGTTCTTCAGAACCATTTTTGTTTTTTTTTATATTCCATATATATATGTGTTAGCATATGGTATTTGTTTTTCTCTTTCTGACTTACTTCACTCTGTATAACAGACTCTAGGTCGATTTAACTCACTACAAATAACTCAATTTCGTTTCTTTTTATGGCTGAGTAATGTTCCATTGTGTATATGTGCCACATCTTCTTTTTCCATTCATCGGTCAGTGAACACTTAGGTTGCTTCCATGTCCTGGCTATGGTAAATAGAGCTGCAATGAACATTGTGGTACATGTCTCTTTTTGAATTATGGTTTTCTCTGGGTATATGCCCAGTAATGGGATTGATGGGTCATATGGTAGTTCTATTTTTAGTTTTTTAAGGGACCTCTTTAGTGTTCTCCATAGTGGGTGTATCAATTTACATTCCCACCAACAGTGTAAGAGGGTTCCCTTTTCTCCACACCCTCTCCAGCATTTGTTGTTTGTAGATTTTTTGATGATGGCCATTCTGACTGGTGTGAGGTGATACGTCATTGTAGTTTTGATTTGCGTTTCTCTAATGATTGGTGATGTTGAACATCCTTTCATGTGCTTGTTAGCAATCTGTATATCTTCTTTGGAGAAATGTCAATTTAGGTCTTCTGCCCATTTATGGATTGGGTTGTTTGTTTTTTTGATATTGAGCTGCATGAGCTGCTTGTATATTTTAGAGATTAATCCTTCGTCAGTTGCTTCGTTTGCAAATATTTTCTCCCATTCCAAGGGTTGTCTTTTCATCTTGTTTATGGTTTCCTTTGCTGTGCAAAAACTTTTAAGTTTCATTAGGTCCCATTTGTTTATTTTTGGTTTTTATTTCCCTTTCTTTAGGAGGTGGGTCAAAGGATCTTGCTGTGATTTATGTCATAGAGTGTTCTGCCTATGTTTTCCTCTAAGAGTTTTATAGTGTCTGCCTTACATTTAGGTCTTTAATCCATTTAGCGTGTATTTTTGTGTATGGTGTTAGGAGATGTTCTAATTTCATTCTTTTACATGTAGCTGTCCAGTTTTCCCAGCACCACTTTTTGAAGAGGCTGTCTTTTCTCCATTGTATATTCTTGCCTCCTTTACCAAAGAAAAGGTGACCATATGTGTGTGGGTTTATCTCTGGGCTTTCTATCCTGTTCCATTGATCTGTTTTTCTGTTTTTATGCCAGTACTGTACTGTCTTGATTACTGTAGTTTTGTAGTATAGTCTGAAGTCAGGGAGCCTGATTCCTCCAGCTCCTTTTTTCTTCCTCAAGATTGCTTTGGCTATTTGGGGTCTTTTGTGTTTGCATACAAATTGTGAAATTTTTTGTTCTAGTTCTGTGAAAAATGCCATTGGTAGTTTGATAGGTATTGCATTAAATCTGTAGATTGCTTTGGGTACTATAGTCATTTTCACAATATTGATTCTTCCAATCTAAGAACATGGTATATCTCTCCATCTATTTGTATCATCTTTAATTTCTTTCATCAGTGTCTTATAGTTTTCTGCATACAGGTCTTTTGTCTCCTTAGGTATGTTTATTCCTACGTATTTTATTCTTTTTTTTGCAATGGTAAATGAGAGTGTTTCCTTAATTTCTCTTTCTGATTTTTCATCTTTAGTGTATTGGAATGCAAGAGGTTTCTATGCATTAATTTTGTACCCTGCTACTTTACCAAATTCATTGATTAGCTCTAGTAGTTTTCTGGTAGCGTCCTTAGGATTCTTTATGTATAGTATCATGTCCCTGCAAGCAGTGACAGTTTTACTTCTTCTTTTCCAATTTGATTCCTTTTATTTCTTTTTCCTCTCTGACTGCTGTGGCTAAAACTTCCAAAACTATGTAGCATAACAGAGGTGAGAGTGGGCAACCTTGTCTTGTTCCCAGTCTTAGTGGAAATGGTTTCAGTTTTTCACCATTGAAATGATGTTGGCTGTGGGTTTGTCATATATGGCCTTTATTATGTTGAGGTAACTTCCCTGTATGCCTACTTTCTGGAGGGTTTTAATCATAAATGGGTGTTGAATTTTGTCAAAAGCTTTTTCTGCATGTATTGAGATCATCATTTGGTTTTTCTCATTCAGTTTGTTAATATGGTTTATCGCATTGATTGACTTACATATATTGAAGAATCCTTGCATTCCTGGGATAAACCCCACTTGATCATGGTGTATGATCTTTTTAATGTGCTGTTGGATTATGTTTGCTAGTATTTTGTTGAGGATTTTTGCATCTATGTTCATCAGTGATATTGGCCTGTGGTTTTCTTTTTCTGTGACATCTTTGTCTGGTTTTGGTATCAGGGTGATGGTGGCCTCGTAGAATGAGTTGGGGAGTGTTCCTCCCTCTGCTATATTTTGGAAGAGTTTGAGAAGGATAGGTGTTAGCTCTTCTCTAAATGTTTGATAGAATTCGCCTGTGAAGCCATCTGGTCCTGGGCTTTTGTTTGTTGGAAGATTTTTAATCATAGTTTCAATTTCAGTGCTTGTGATTTGTCTGTTTATATTTTCTATTTCTTCCTGATTCAGTCTCAGAAGGTTGTGCATTTCTAAGAATTTGTCCATTTCTTCCGGGTTGTCCATTTTATTGGCATATAGCTGCTTGTAGTAATCTCTCATGATGCCTTGTATTTCTGCAGTGTCAGTAGTTCTCCTTTTTCACTTCTAATTCTGTTGATTTGAGTCTTCTCCCTTTTTTTCTTGATGAGTCTGGCTGATGGTTTATCAATTTTGTTTATCTTCTCAAAGAATCAGCTTTTAGTTTTATTGATCTTTGCTATCATTTCCTTCATTTCTTTTTCATTTATTTGTGATCTGATCTTTATGATTTCTTTCCTTCTGCTAACTTTGGGGTTTTTTGTTCTTCTTTCTCTAATTGCTCTAGGTGTAAGGTTAGGTTGTTTATTTGAATTTGAAGAGAATTTTCTCACTTGCATCATGACATGAAACAGTTAATTTTCTTTTTGTAAAGATTCTAGGGCCTAACTATAACTGTCTCATCCTTGTACATTCTGCATCTTGCCTTTTTGAAATCAAAGGAGGCATTCTCAGAGAAGACTTCAGTCTGAAATAGTGTTTGATTTTTGCATATTTTGAAAAAGCACATAGATGTAAGCATCAGTTATATAAGCTATTCTTAAACTGGGAAAACACTGAGTTCTGCAATTGCCATTACACTGGTCTACTTATTAGAGTTTAACAATGGAAATACGTAATTTTGCTCCATCTGTATTACCATATAATGTTGTGTTTGCAGATATGGTTACATGGGAGTTTTATCATTCTGCACTGACTTAAAAATATTTCATCGTTATGTGAGGTGCTGCTGGACAGCTGCAAGCAGCCTCTTTGGGGTAAGGACATTGCACAGCATACAGGTGGAAGTTCCTTAACCCACAGAACTGGAAAGGCACGGTGAGCTGGATAGATACCTCAGCTTGCCCTGCCTGCAGCAACTTCTCTGGCCACTTTAGGCCTGGCATTGATGGATTTCTGAGGGAGTGACATTCATATGCCCTTGGGCAAAAACACATCATCCATTATGTGGAATGTAAAGGCTGAATGCTTTAAAGGTGGAATGTAAGATCTTTTTAAAAGTAGCAATTTTAAAGTTTTCTTCTTCCCCCAACTATTAATATGAAAATTCAGACAACTTTCCTTTAATCTTTACTTCATGTATCAACATGAAAGGCATTTTTAATCTTGACTTTATTCATTCTCTAGATATAAGCATCTGATGTAAAAGTGTACTTTCTAAAGGCTTAATACAGAATATATTACTCAGTAGTGCTTTTCCCCTCACATTGACTCCCACTTAACAATAATCATAGAAAACAAGTCAGTGAAAGTACTATATCGCCTGGTTCCCAAACTCAATATTCCCTCCTCAGAAGTGCTCTTGGGATCCTGTGATGCAATGCGAATTTCTACAGAAGTTTTCCTTAAGCTGTGTGACACTCGTTGAATATATTGGTTTAATCTTCAATACTTCCAGGAAATTTTGCTTATGAAAAATAGCCTTTCTTTTTTGTAAAGGAGGAAATACAGATAGTTAAATGTAGCTCAACCTCATGATATGTAATTGGTAGTATATATTAAATTAAAGTTTAACAAAAGTTGGTATTGGTAATTTTCCATTTTTGGAAATTTATCTAGAAAAGAAATAAAAAGATGTGTAGTATTCAATTCTGGCCAGATTAGGCATTCTCATTTATTATTCGTGGGAGTATAATCCATGAAAATCTCTCTACAGACCATTTAGGAATAGCAATCAAAACTACAAAATGTAGTAAAGTCCAGCAGTTCTCCTGCAAGGGAATAATTACACTAACCTGTGCATATTGTTCAGTAAAGCCTTGCTTCTCATAAAAATTTTCGAAAAATTTAAATCATCATGTGTGGAGGATTGGATAAATTATGCTGCTTCTATGCAATAAATTACTGAGCATATATTAGAAAGACATGCTCTCTGTATACTCCAATGACAAAACTTACCAAAAAACTTACACAGTATTATTATATTATAATTATGATTATTACATATATTACACACACACTTTTGTGGAAAATTATATCCTCAAATATGCAGAGTGAATACATTGAGGTAGAGGTCAAAGAAACTTTCACTTTCAAACGTTTTCTATTTTTGAATTAAAAAGTATATATCAGTGTACTAATTGTAGAAATATATATGCTAAAAAAGGGAGCAAAAAGGATATGTCAGAATATTGCATTTTGAAATTTTTAGGATACTGAATCTTGAGCAAACCATGTAAAAGATGCAGATTTTCAATTACCCATAAGACTGCTAACATATTATTTCAGTCTATGATTTCCTAGTAAGAAGAAATATTATGAGTCAGGTTCTATCCTAGAAGGTTTCTTGCATTATCTAGGTCATTCCTCAAAACAATCTGAGGCTCAAGAATCGTTAAAACAAAAACAAAAATAAAACATCCATGCTGACATGAGTTGGCTATATTTGAATCTTGGTTTTCTGAATCCAGTTGATTTCTTCTCACTATAACTTTAGACATGTATCTCTTTAAGGGTAGGGGAGAAGAAAATTATTTTGTATTTTTTTTTTTTTTTTGCGGTACGCGGGACTCTCACTGTTGTGGCCTCTCCCGTTGCAGAGCACAGGCTCCGGACGCACAGGCTCAGCGGCCATGGCTCACGGGCCTAGTCGCTCCGCGGCATGTGGGATCTTCCCAGGCCAGGGCACGAACCCGTGTTCCCTGCATCAGCAGGCGGACTCTCAACCACTGCGCCACCAGGGAAGCCCCATATTTTGTATTTTACTCTTACAGTCTTGTGAAAGAGTTAATGGAAGTAAGGCAGTAGCACTTTGTAGTCCTTTACAAAGATATTCTCATGTTGTTATATGCTACCTACAATGGTCCAGAAAGGGAAGGTTGAGGAGGACCTAAGGAGCTCTATGATGGCTAAAACGCAAGTGTGAGGAAAGATAATATACCTACTGGAGGTTTTCAGCACTCCCCCCAATTTTTTTTCTTGTGTTAAAAATAATTTTGGATATATTTCCTTTATGCAGTTACATACAGCCCATGTGTAAGTGAATTGAACATGTATTAAACTTAATCTGAGAGGGCTGTTTGTTTTTTCATCCTTAATATTTACATGAAGACAATGTGACAGCTTAAGCCACTAACCTTTTGTCTGTCAGAACTGGGAATTAATTATTTTATCTGCTGTTTCTATCTCAAATGTAATATGGTGATAGTTCCTTAAAAATTTTGGCGAAGTGAAGTAAAATACAATACTATTAAATCACAGTTTTCTGTTTTTAACAATAAGGCTAAGGAGTTCATTTGCCAGCGTTTCTATTTACATAATAGTTTTCTAAAGTGTGTAGATATACCCGAACAATCCTAAAATCTTTATAACTTATATTGAGTTAAACATGTTCTTTTATGAATGCATGATATATCTTTTATTTTATAATTATCTCACTTCCATGCTAACTATCTACAGGTTTAAGGAGCTTTAAGAATCTTGAAGTAATATTCTTCAAGAATCATATGGTAGTCTTGTTTATTTCTGATCTGTATATCCTTTGTGACTGTAAAAATTTCTTTTATTCCCCAATAAGCGTTTCTTTCTAGCCTGAAAAAATTTAATATTTCCTTTTCATCATATAGTCTCATAATAAAGTCAATCTTAGAATCTTAGTTACCTCTATTTGAAATTATTTTAGGCCTGTAACATATTTCTTCTTATTCAAAAGAAAAAGAAAAAAAAAAAAAACCTGAAGGGATTCTCAGTATGATAGTTAAGCACAGCCTCTCACGCTTTTACAGAATGGTTTATAACCCCAGCAATATTTTTGATGTTGTGTAGTTACAACCTAAACATGCCTATGTAAATAAGATTGGGCAGGTAGTTTCTTAGAGTTGATATAGAAAAAGAGGAAATGCCAAGAAACCTAAAAGAGAAGTACTTAAAGTTATTCATTATATGTATTGATGGGAAGGAAGCCTAGATAATTATAAAAATAAATAACAACATATTGAAGTTTTTCCTCAAGGGGCAAAGAATAAAAAAGCAACCATTTGGATGTCCTAACTCTGTTTTGTGACCCTAAGAGAAGAGCAGCATTTACAGGGAAGCAAAATCAAAATACTGAAGATATTTAAATATTAAATTATCTAGAATTATGTAGAATTATTTTTTTGTTTTCTACTGGTATAAATCAAAGTAAAATGTGGAAATATTTGTTAAAAAGGTTATTCCTTTTGCAGTATGCATTTAATTGATACCACTTAAGGTCATGTCTTCATTTATTCAAATAAAACCAATTCTAATACTGCATTTCCTGCTTTTAAAAAAATTATTGAACATTTACATGTTCAGTGCATTGTATTTGAAGCCAAGGGATGGCCAAAGTAGCATATGACATTTTCTCAGATATCCAGAGTTTAAAATCTAGATAGAGTGGGCTTCTCTGGTGGCGCAGTGGTTGAGAGTACGCCTGCCGATTCAGGGGACGCGGGTTCGTGCCCCGGTCTGGGAAGATCCCACGTGCCGCGGAGCGGCTGGGCCTGTGAGCCATAGCCGCTGAGCTTGTGCGTCCGGAGCCTGTGCTCCGCAACGGGAGAGGCCACAACAGTGAGAGGCCCGTGTACCGCAAAAAATAAAAAAATAAATAGAGTAAGAGCACATTTTTAAAAGGATATTATGCATAAATGGAGGGAAGGACCGCTGTGAAAAATCTAGTCAGCAGTTGGATATGAGTGCCTGGTGCTTAGGTGATAGACAGCTATAAAAGGCATTAGCAATAAAATAAAATGTGGAACCATGTGAGTGGAAAGCATCTCTTGAGTGAAAAAGAACATATACCAAAAAGCAGAAGATAGATCATTGGAACACACCAATACTTACTAGATTAAGTAGTTGATAAGAAACCTATCAAGTAGCTGATAACGGGTACTAAACCCAAGAAAAAGAGAAATTAAGAAGGAAAAAAAATAGAGAAAAGAGGGTATCTTAGTTGCCAGGAAAAAAGTAGTCAACAATGCCAAGTTCTGATGAAAGGTCATGTAAAATGAGTAAGGTTATTCAGAGGTCATTCCTGAGGCTCTAAGCAATGGAATTAGCACACTATTATTTTGAGTAACTTTGGCATAAAAGGCCAAATGAGAGTGACAAGCAAGAGAGGAATGTGGAATTAAAGCAGTAACTTTTACAAATGGAATATACATATGACAATTTAAAGCATTAGGAAATGGCATGATTTTAAAATATGGAAGCAAGGGGATCATTATATCTACCTAGTAAGGATCTAAGAAACATCCAAATATATCTGTACCTGGAGAAGTGTACTTTTAGCTCACTACAGATGACAGATTTATCTAGCAGATATTTCTCTTTCATCCATCAGATATTTCTTATTGTGAAGATTTTAGTTTTTGCCTTTAAAAGATTGATTGCTGCAAGTAATTTGGAAGACAGAATATAAAGCCTAGGATATGCCCATGTAGAGCTGGTACCACACAAAGCTGGTACCACAAAGAACTAAAATAAATTAAAAGAGTAAATAAAAAATACTTGGAACAATAAGTGAGATTTGTATCTTGAATTTGGCACTGGATGGAGGAGAATATATTTACTCTGAGAATTTGTAACCATAAGTTAGTCCTCATGAAATTGTTGGTGCAAATTCATATGACTACTATGGGCCATTAAACCTCAATAAAGGGTTTAATGCCATATTTTTCCCAAGTTGGGAATATTCCTGTGGAGAAATGCAATTCTGCTCTTTCCTCAAAGATTAAAATTGTGGAAAGAAGGCACCATGACTATGAAAAAGCAAACTCAAGAAATAATATCTGCATCAAATATTTTTTAAATATTAAAAAGTAGGAAATTATAAAACTATAAATATATTTGGGAAAAAAACCCTGAAATATATGTTCTAGAAATGAAATTTTTTCCATTGACATTGAAAATGCATTGACACTTCATACTGCTGATTAGATAGTGGGAAAAATAAAATATATGGACTAGAATACAAACCCTAACAAATTATAGGAATACTGCATTATATTACACTTTGCTTTATTGTGCTTCAGAGATGCATGTTTCACAAATTGAGAGTTTGTGGCAACCCTGCATCAGGGAACTCTGTTGTTGCCATTTTCTCTAACAACAGCTGCTCACTTCCTATCTCTATCACGCTTCGGTAGTTCTTGCAATATTTCAAATGTCTTCATTATTATTATATTAAATAGCATGGTGATCTGTGATGAGGGAACTCGTTTTGAGGTGCCATGAACTACGTCCACATTCAACAGCAAAGTTTGTCAATAAATGTGTCGTCTGATTTTTCCACCAATGAGCCATTTTCTGTCTCTTTTCTTATTCTTGGGCTTCCCTATTCCATGAGACACAAAAATATTGAAATGAGGCCAATTAATAACCCTACAATGGTCTCTAACTCTATGTGTTCAAGTGAAAGGATATCTTTCACTTTAAACTAAAAGCTTGAAGCGATTAAGCCTAGTGAGGAAGGCTTGTCAAAAGCCAGGATAGGCCAAAAGCTAGGCTTTTTGTGCCAAACAGCCAAACTGTGAATGTAAAGGGAAAGTCAAGGACGTTAAAAGTACTACTCCAGTGAACACATGGATAATAAGACAGCAAAACAGCATTATTGCTGCCACAGAAAACGTTTTAGTGATATGGATAGAAGATCAAGTCAATAACAACATTCCCTTAAACCAAAGCCTAACAGAGAGCAAGGCCCTAAGAGCTTGGTTCATGAGGTAGAAAGAAAGAAGCCAACTTCATAACATCAAAGTGCAAGGTGAAGCAGCAAATGGTGCAGAAGCTGCAGCAAGTTATCCAGAAGATCTAGCTAAGATAATTAATGAAAATGACTAAACAACAGATTTTCAATATAGGTGAAACATTCTGTTATTGGAAGAAGATGCCATCTAGAACTTTTGTAGCTAGAGAGGAGAAGTCAATGTCTGGTTTCAAAGCTTCGACGGACAGGCTGACTCGTTAGGGGCTAATGCAACTGGTGACTTTCAGTTGAAGCCGGTACTCATTTACCATTCTGAAAATCCTAGGGCCCTTAAGAGTTATGCTAAATCTACTCAGCCTGTGCTGCAGAAAAGGAACCACAAAACCTGGGTGACACCACATCTGTTTACAGCACGGTTTGCTGAATATTTTAAGTCCATTGTTGAGACCTACTTCTCAGAAAAAAAGATTCTGCTTCACAATATTACTGCTCATTGACAGTGTGCCTCGTCACCCGAGAGCTCTGATGGCGATGCACAATGAGATGCATGTTGTTGTCGTGCCTGCTAACACAGCACCCATTCTGCAGCCCATGGATCGAGGAGTAATTTCAGTGTAGTTTTGATTTGCATTTCTCTAGTGATTAATGATGTTGAGCATTCTTTCATGTGTTTCTTGGCCATCTGTATGTCTTCTTTGGAGAAATATCTATTTAGGTCTTCTGCCCATTTTTGGATTGGGTTGTTTGTTTTTTTGATATTGAGCTGCATGAGCTGCTTATAAATTTTGGAGATTAATCCTTTGTCAGTTGCTTCATTTGCAAATATTTTCTCCCATTCTGAGGGTTGTCTTTTGGTCTGGTTTATGGTTTGCTTTGCTGTGCAAAAGCTTTTAAGTTTCATTAGGTCCCATTTGTTTATTTTTGGTTTTATTTCCATTTCTCTAGGAGGTGGGTCAAAAAGGATCTTGCTGTGATTTATGTCATAGAATGTTCTGCCTATGTTTTCCTCTAAGAGTTTGACAGTGTCTGGCCTTACATTTAGGTCTTTAATCCATTTTGAGTTTATTTTTGTGTATGGAGATATCATCTCACACCGGTCAGAATGGCCATCATCAAAAAATCCAGAAATAGTAAATGCTGGAGAGGGTGTGGAGAAAAGGGAACCCTCTTGCACTGTCGGTGGGAATGTAAATTGATACAGCCACTATGGAGACCAGTATGGAGGTTCCTTAAAAATAGAACTACCATACGACCCAGCAATCCCACTACTGGGCATATACCCTGAGAAAACCATAATTCAAAAAGAGTCATGTACCAAAATGTTCATTGCCGCTCTATTTACAATAGCCAGGGCATGGAAGCAACCTAAGTGTCCATCAGCAGATGAATGGATAAAGAAGATGTGGCACATATATATATACAATGGAATATTACTCAACCGAAAAAAAACAAAATTGAGTTATTTTTAGTGAGGTGGATGGACCCAGAGTCTGTCATACAGAGTAAAGTAAGTCAGAAAGAGAAAAACAAATACCGTATGCTAACACATATATATGGAATCTAAGAACGAAAAAAAAGGTCATGAGGACCCTAGGGGTAAGATGGGAATAAAGACACAGACCTACTAGAGAATGGACTTGAGGATATGGGGAGGGGGAAGGGTAAGCTGTGACAAAGTGAGAGCGTGACATGGATATATATACACTACCAAACGTAAAATAGCTAGTGGGAAGCATCTGCCTAGCACAGGGAGATCAGCTCGGTACTTTGTAACCACCTAGAGGAGTGGGATAGGGAGGGTGGGAGGGAGGGAGACCCAAGAAGGAAGAGATATGGGAACATATGTATATGTATAACTGATTTACTTTGTTATAAAGCAGAAACTAACCATTGTAAAGCAATTATACTCCAATAAAGATGTTAAAAAAAAAGAGAAATTTCAAGTCTTATTATTTAAGGAATACATTTCATAAGGCTACAGCTGTCATAGATAGTGATTCCTCTGAGGGATCTGGGCAAAGTCAATTAAAAACCTTCTGGAAATGATTCACCATTATAGATGCCATTAAGAACATTTGTGATTCATGGGTAGAGGTCAAGATATTAACATTAACAGGAGGTTGGAAGAAGTTGATTTCAACCCTCACAGATGACTTTGAGTGGTCCAAGACTTCAGAAGAGGAAGTAACTGCAGATGTGGTCGAAATAGCAAAACAGTTAGAAGTGGGGCCTGAAGATGTGACCGAATTGCTGCAATCTTATGATAAAACTTTCAGATGAAGAGTTACTTCTTATGGATGAGCAAAGAAGAGGGTGTCTTGAGATGGAATCTACTCTTGGTGGAGATGCTGTGAAGATTGTTGAAATGACAACAAACGATTTAGAATATTCCATAGACTTAGTTGATAAAGCAGCAGCAATGATTAAGAGCATTGACTCCAATTTTGACAGAAGTTCTATTGTGGGTAAAACGCTTTCAAACAGCATTGCATGCTATGAAGAAATCCGTTCATGATAGGAAGAGTCAATCAATGGGACAAATTCATTGTTATCTTATCTTAGGAAATTGTGGAAGCCAGCCCACCCTTCAGCAACCACCACCCTGTTCAATCAACAGCCATCAACATGGAGGCAAGGCCCTCCCCCAGCAACAAGGTCATGTCTAACTGAGGGTGCATGTGATTGTTAGCAATAAAGTATTTTTAAATTAAGGTAAGTTCATTGTTTTTTACACATGCTATTGCACACTTAATAGACTACAGTATAGTGTAAACATAACTTATATGCACTGGAAAACCAAAAACTTTGTGTGACTCACTCTACTAGGTATTTGCTTTATTGAGGTGGTCTGGAACTGAACCACAGTACCTCCAAAGGTATGCCTGTATCAGCACAGATTACAAGTTGGCAAACATTTTCTGTAGTCAAATGGTACATATTTCAGGATCTGTGGGCCAGATATTGTCTCGTTTCCTCCTTTTCTCCTCTACCTCTTACTTCTCTTTCCTTCCTCCCTCCTTCCCTCCTTTCCTCTTTTTTCCCTTCTTTCTCTCCCCTCCCTCCTCCCCCACTCCTTCTCCCCTCACCCTCTTCCTTTCTTCCCCCTTTGAAAAAGCTTTCTTGTCTAGTGAGCCACACAAAAGCAGGCCGCAGTTTGCTGATTTCTTGCATACCCTGTAAAAATAAAATGCAAAAGGCATTTATTTATTCACAGTTCCACAAAAAATAATATAGGCAATAAGGCAAAGCCATTATTTGAAGAGATAGACCTGAAAATATTTTGAGTTAGTAATAGGCACCAATCCTCAGACTAAGGAAGTAGAACACATCACAAAAGAATCATACAAGTAAATTTAAAGCTAAGTATATCATAATAAACCTAGAAAACTTAAAAGATGGAAATAAGATGTTAAAAACGAGTAGAAAAAAGGACACTTTACCTTCAAAGACTGGCAATTAGACTAACAATTTAAAGTAGAAACAATAAAAGCCAGGAACGGTAAAAGAGAACCTTTAATGTATGTCATGAAAACGTCTTTTATACCAGATTTCAATGAGCATTGAAAAATGCAATAAATAGTGTGAGATAAAATAATTTTTAGACAAAGCAGAGAGGTTTTATGAATGAAGGAAATTCTAAAGGATATAATGCGGAAGGGAAACTTGTCCTAGATGGAAAGTTTGAGAAGTGAAATAGAATGGAGAGCAAATAAAGTAGTAAATATGTAGATAAATCCAAATGAACATTGACACTTGAAAACAATAATAATGTTCAACAAGTACATATGGTAATACACAACACAAATATTACATATGATAATACACAATTATGTAAGGCTGATGGATTTTTTTTTTTTTGGCTGTGTCCCGTAGCCTGTGGGATCTTAGTTCCTAGACCAGGGATCAAACGTGGACCCCTGGCAGTGAGAGCATGAAGTCCTAAACACTGGATTGCCAGGGAATTCCCTGAATATTTAAAAAATATTCCAAAATACATTTTATTGTTTGAGAGCTGATGACGTGGTTTTCTATATACAGAAATCAATCTATCAAACATGCTTGAAATGAAATAGTTTAGCAATATAGCTGTATTTAGGATTGTTATATGCAAGTCAACTGTATTTTTAAGATACTCTTTGTATAGTATAAAAAGATGTAATATAATATATAAACCAGTCTTTATGAAAAATATGACATAATAGCATGTATATTTATATCTCAAGACTTAGATAGATTTTCAAAAAATGTATATGTAATCTATATTCTAAATATTTAAATTCTATTAAACTTGACTTTAGCAATTAAATTAATTGCTAAAGATTTATCTTTTTAAGACCTGGAGAAATATCTTTTAATGTTTTATAGGAAAAACAAAGGTTCAATAACAACAACAACAACAGCAAAACCCACTTTTAAGACCAAGAATGATGTAGTGGAAATTCTACAGATATAGAGCAGATATAAAGTTATTTTTAAAATGTGTAGTAATTAAGCATATTTTTAAACAAAGTAAATATACAGATCAACTAATGAATACCATTTAAACTCTAGAAATAACTCCACATATACATAAGACACTTGTTATATGGGAGAGATGGCATTGCATGTGAATGGGGAAAGGATGGACTAGGAAATGAATGTTTTTAGGAAAATTTGTCATCTATGAGGAAAGAAAGCTAAAGTTAATCAATTCTTACCTCATCACATCATGCACACGTCAGTGTATGGTGTATTAGACACTTAAATGTAGATATTGAGTGTTAAAGTTTTTGAAAAGATAATAGGAGATATTAAACAAGTTTATAAACTGGATGTAAATAAGTGATTAATATATATTACCACATCAAACATTAGAAATTCTGTTCATCAAAAGATACTATAAATTGATTAAAAGTACACAATGCTAAGTAGGAGAAAATGACACCATAAGGGTGCCAGAAGTACTGTGAGATGATATTTGTTACATATTAAAAACTACAAGTCAATAACAGTTTCCAAGAAGAAGAAAGTAAACACATTAACAGATATTTCAGAGAATAAAAACTACTGGTGCTATCCTTTGGTGAAGAAACCTACAAAAAGTTTGTTTCAACCTCATTAATAATCATGGCAATAAAAAATAAGAACTCGAGATACAATTGTTTAGCCACATAAGTTAAGCTTCAAAGTATCAAGCACTGGAAAATATATAAGGAAATGACCATTCTTGTCATGTGCTGACTGGATTACAGATTGTCACAAACAGTTTAGAAAAGAATCTGCCATTGCCTAGTACATTTGAAATTTCTTATTTATCCTATGTGATCAGGCCACCCTGATGAAATAAACTGGTTCCATTCCAAAATTAGGTTCAAACGTCCAGACTGGTGATGTCACACACGCACCGAGAGGATATAAAAAGTGCTCTTACTCACACAACGAGGCATTTGGGGGAGAGCAAGGCAGGCTTTCCAAGCTGGTTTGAAAACGACTTAGGGGCACGGGGAAAAAGACTCCCTTGGGATTCTGGGGTGTCAGGAGATGGAGGTCAAGGGGAGGGCTTGAAGTTCCCACGAGCACCAAAGAAGAGGCCTCTCTGGATATTTCCATTCAAAACGCAGTACCTCCTGTGTGCTTCTACCAACAGTGTGGTTACAGTCGGCCCTCCACGTCCTTGAGTTCTGCGCTCACAGGTTCAACCAAGGGCAGATCAAAAAATTTCCAGAGAGTTTCATAAAGCAAAACTTGAATTTACGTGCACTGGCAAATGTTTACATAGCGTTTATATCACATTTACAATATTTTATATAGAATGTACCTGGTATTAGGTATTAGAAGTAACCTACAGATGATTTGAAGTATAGGGAATGATGCGCATAGGTTGTATGCAAAGACTGTGCCGTTTGGTATAGGGAACCCGAGCATGCAAGGATTTTGGTATCCACAGGGGTGCAGGAGCCAATCCCTGCAGGTACTGAGGGAGACTGTATGTCTCTTTCAGCATTTACATTGTGTCTTACATTATTGAATGTGTATTATTCAGTCTCGAATAAAATCCTTGGGAAAAGGGACCACATTTTACTCACTTTTATAACCTCATTATACCTACTGTGCCTTGTAAATTTTTAATACATTCCAGCATAAATTTTTACTGATGGAACACCACAAACTCCTTATCTAATAAATAATCGTAGACACTAAAATAATGCATTGTTCTGTTTGGCTTAGGGCATTTGTTGTCTTGGCCTTCGAGTTTTATGATTTGGATTTTACATAAAAGAAGAGTCATTGCTTCTTTCAGTGAAGTACAGTGTTTACAAAGAAGAACCGATTTGTTTCTGTCCTTGATCCTCAGTGTTTTTGATGACTGCGGGCCAGCAGATGAGTCTGTAATTGACTAAATAGGAGAAGACGTGGTCTCTAGTCGTACATTATCTTGTCTGTTTTGAACCTAATAACATAAATAGTGTTCATCATATTTCCATTTGCGTTATTAAAGGATCAAAACACATCATGCATTTTCATAGTTCACTCACCTTCTGCTAATAAAAAGAGCCGTAAAGCTTGAGAAAGTTTATTGGCTGTCTACAGGGTGGTCCAGTTAATGGAGTTTATAGCAAGAAGTTGGAAGCCTGGAGGTGGAAGAGGTCAGGGCTATGTTTCCTGCTCCCTCCCTTCTCCACGACCTTGGATCTGGTGGTAGCATCACACCAAGATTAAGGTTCCACCCAGTGGCCCCTTTTTTGTGTGTACAACTACGTTATTTCCATATTTACCACCCTAGCACTAGAGGTGGGAACAGCTTCTTGTTGTTACCAGATTCTGCATGTCATAACCTCCCTTACATCCTTAATCCTGCTCACACCTATGAATTCAAGAGTCCATATGTCATTTTCACATATGTTTGTATCATCATCTGTCTAGGATTGATTGACACGAAGGACCCCGTATGATCTGAGACTCAGCTGATTTCAAATTATATGTCTGAAGGCTGAGATATTATCCTCATGGAACCAGAATTGAAAACTTGCTATATTAAGGCTACAAGGTATGTTTAAGTTTGTGTAAACGCAAAAGAATTATTTAGAGAAACTCTACATCTGGCTGCTTATTATAGTGGTGGACACTGTTTGATATCGAGGCTCCTACTGAAAAATGCTATTTTAAGAATGACATTTTGATTTTTAAATATATTCTACAGTCATTATGATAAAATAGGGGGAAAAAAAAGTGTGAACATAAAGTTCATTCTTATTGAAAGAACAGAAACCCTCAGGGTGAATATCAGCCTTGGTGCTCTCTTACCTCCCAGGGCTGTATTATTTTCTCTTTGCTTTAGTCCTTACGGTTTATTTATATTTTGTTGGCAAAGGTATGTGTTTACAAAGGGGTTTTTTTGGCTTCATTTTATCCATCATTTAATCATTTTATTTGGGAATGTCTTTTAATGTACGTTAGCTGCCATGCTTCTAGAAATAGAAAGTATGACTATTAGATTCTTGCCTTCATGTTTCCCAGGGAAAGCACATAATAAACATTCAAAAGGCAGGTTGTATGAATGCCTGTATAGGAGTGTGCATGTAGCTAATCCCGTAACCCATAGCAATTCTTAAGCCCTCTGATGAATATCCGCCTCTTTGCCTATATGTGCTACCCCAAACACTATAAGATAAATACTACTGATATTTCTGAACCCTTGTCCATTCTCTCTGGTAAATTCTGTAATCCCAATAAGAATTGAATAACTTGTAGAACTCTAAACAACCTTTTGTAGCTATCATATTAAGATAAGAAAAAAGATACTTTGGGTTTCTTAAGCCAATACTTTTTATTAGGAGCTTCTCATTATGCAAGAAAAGAAGTAGGATTTCTAGACTTCACTTAGACATGCTTCAGAGAGGTAAGGGGGGCAGAATTACTTCCACAAGTGCTCACCCTGAAGCCAGTTTCTAGGCCTGGCTTCTCACAGAAACTACTAAGTCATGGACAGAAGTACAAAAACAAAGAATTATGTCAAAGGGTGATATTTCTCCCTCACCTTAAGTAAATATGAGTGCCTGATTAGCTTTTTAAGATTTCTAATGCAAATTCACAGCATGTTTTTTCTCTGTATTTTGAGTAATTGAGATATTTCCAAGTTGATTGTAAATCACATCTCTGATATCAATATTATGCTTATTACTGTGCAAACTTTATTATCCATATTGAATGTTTTATATTTTAATTTTCAATTTTAATAAAATAATTTAATTCAGAATATTTGGTAAAGGAAACAAGTGTACCTTTGCCATCCATGATAACTTTTAAAAAGTTAGATAAAATTAAGCTTTTGGCCTGAGGCTCAATAATGGCAAATTTCCAGATGAAAGGCAAAATATTCTTCATTCTGAGAACATGGAAATAGAGATATAAAAGAAGATTCTTTTGCAGCTGTATACTATACCTGTCACTGCACATGACAGATGTAATGAGTACGGCTCTCTTGGGTTCCAGGGAAAAAGAAATAGGAATCTCAGGAGATCTTATCATTTACAAGAAACTTAAAAGGCTGACAGGTCTTTTTATTGGATATATGTAATTTTTGTATTGCTCCTCTATGATTTTCCGTTCAGCATTGTTATCATTACTAATGCCACTTACTCTATTGTAAACAATGCTTCAGAGCAGTGTGTCCATTAGAAGCATAATATGAACTACACATATGAGCTAATATATGTCATTTAAAATTTTCTAGTAGCCACACTAAAAAAATTACAAAGAAACAGAGAAAATTAATTTTACTTACGTAGAATTTAATTTTACACATGATGTTAATTATTTGGCTGATATCAGTACAGATTTTTTTTGCCGTTTTTTGAGAGAGGGATTATTAAGAAAGTAGAATCCTGAATATTAACAACGGGAGGAGAATGAACCTACTTTAAGAAAACAAAAATAATCCTTATTATGTCACACTCATAGTTGTTTCATTACCTATGGAAATATTAATATATACACTAGATAAATAAATGAGCAGGCACGCCCATTTAATTATCTTCAGTAATTTGATTATTATTTCCATAGAAAATGATGTCATGTATCCATTCGTCAGCTCAGTTGGCTGAAAAGAGGCTCTGTAACTCATAGCGTCCATTTTCTCAAGACACGAGCTGTGTTCCAAGCATTTTCAAGGAGAGCGGTTTGAGGAAATCTAGGGATAATATCGATTCTATTTGTTTTACTTTCCTGCTTTCCTGGACTATAAACTATAATTTCAATTTCCCTATAATTTAAGGGTTTAAGAATTCAGGACATCCCAGGTTGGTTTTATGAGGAACATAAAATATTGCTGTATTTGTTTAAATATGGATTTTGGTGTGTATAAACTGAGAGATTTCCTCAATTTACTGCCCTTTGTCTAAATAACCTTGTAAAGGGAATAAATCACATCTTACTGAACACAAAATAAAATTAACCAAAATTTCATACACACCCAATTTTGTGTGCATCTCTTCTGCAAAATTAGACATTGGCAGAGAAGAGTTAAACACACTCGTACTAGACAGATGTGATAGAAACCACTTACAAGAGCCCTGGGTGACAAGCAAGAAGTCAGTAAACCTTCACTCATTGTAATCTTAAGCGTTATTGATCATAAACCTGCCTTTAAATTAAGTCATTTGAGACTGTGTCAAAACAGACCATTCAAGTAGTAAAAGGAAGTTTACCAATTTGAACAGGAAGCCTATGCAATCATTTATACATTTAAAATTTTAAAATGTACTTCAAAGTTCCAATGTTTTGATAAACATAGTGGAAACTGATTGTTCTTGCCTTCTTTAAAAGTATTCCAAATCAAGACAAGATGTGCCTTGGAAAACTATTCATTATTTGGGCATTTATTTATTTTCCCTTTTGGGAAGCTGTAGGGTATTCAGTAAAGCACAGAAAGAAAGATGGAGATTTTTAGGGAGAAACATAAAGGTATGGTTTTGATTGAGTATATATTAAAATACTTAGAAAACATAGTACATTTATAATTTTAGAAGTGATTTTAAAAATTAATATATCTGAATAAATTCATCTTAGAACAATTAACATAGGAAGAATACTTTTTTAAATGTCAAATAAACTAAAGTCCCAAAATCTGATTATATATTTAAAATAAATGTTCCCAGTGAAGTAATGTTTTAGAAGTGTTGAAAAAGTGTACTTATTAAACTGGGAAGCGTATAGTTAGGTAAAGTAAAAATGGAGTACATTTTTAGGCCACAAACAAACATATTCTTGAGTTTAAAATATAGTAATCTCAATAGATTCAGCTTTCTTTCAAGAACTTATAAAAAGATTAATTAGTCCTGAACTTTCCAATAAGTGTAATTTATATTGACTGAATAAAATAGTATTTGGAAAAACTATCTGCTTAAATGGTATTTGTCTGAATTGATTTGATTCAAATATATTAGTGCTTACTTCTGCCTTTCAGAATTTATAGTGAGAATTAAAATATATGGTCATCATCCTAAAAATAGTTTGATTTTTATGAACTATGTTATGAAGTATTAAAGAACTTTAAAAACTACTTTATTCCTTTTATATATTTAAGGAAAAGAACTGTTACTTAGTGTTTTTAGCTCGTATGTTGGGATGGCACATATAAGATACAGTACATTGCATAATTAGATTTAATTAATTTTATAAATACGTTTATGTGTAATAATGACTGTATTTGAATCAAACTGATTATTTTTGTTTGTTAATTTATTTCTGAGAAATACTTCTTTTAAGTTTAAAAATCTCCTATTTTCTTCTATGGATTCATGTAAACACAGAAACTTAAAGTTATGAAACAGATGTTCAACATCATAAAAATATATCAAAAATCCATAGTCTTAGGAGTTATTCTTCTGGGAAACAGCTCAAATTTCTTGGTTGGTAGGCACCATACTCTTGCGAAACATATACACTTTGACCAAATTTGGTAGAGACAGGCAGTTAACCGACTGATCAGTTACACACATTG
This sequence comes from Neophocaena asiaeorientalis asiaeorientalis, assembly GCF_003031525.2. Lineage (NCBI taxonomy): Eukaryota > Metazoa > Chordata > Mammalia > Artiodactyla > Phocoenidae > Neophocaena > Neophocaena asiaeorientalis. The sequence goes on along the minus strand of NW_020173204.1, from coordinate 2,476,178 downwards.
AGTAGTTATCGCTTCAGACTAGTAGTACTTTAGGTCCTATGAAGGCTTACAAATGAAGTTAAAGATTTTCACCCTTTCTCAAGTAATTTAGAAAGAAACAAGAGTGGTAAAACTAATACAATTGAAAATAGGAATATAATAACCAAATTTGTAAGTTTATAAGACTTATACACATCTGTAGCTATACTTCATAGAAATTTATGTATTTATGCTTAAGATGTGGTGTATAATTGATTTCAGTAAACACGTATTATTTACTAACTACGAGACCTGGGAAGGGGGTTAAAGATGCATAAGAATTAATTCAGTGCAATTCTTACCTAAGCTAATGAAGAAGACAGGCATGTAAATATCTAATTGTAATTATTTTTCACCATCAGTTTTTTTTTTTTTTAATCTACCACGTGCAGGGCACTGTGTTAGTATACATTAGGGATTTTAAAAGGTACGAGATGGTTTTTATTTCCAGTGGATTTGTATTCTATTTACAGAAACAACATACACTTGCAGTACATGAGGACATGCTAAGGGATACATTGATTATATAAGCAGAAAGTATTTGTAAGCAATGAAGTCAACATCGAGGCTAAAGTAGGTTAATGCCGTACTTCTTTCCCAAGCACTTCATGTGGATTGAAGGCATTGCTCTCCTGGTTATAATGATGCCAGTAGATGGTAGTACTTAATAAATATAGAGAATATGCCCACCTGCAGGTGAGGCAGCAGAATGAGGAATCCAGAACCACTGGCAGACTGAATGAGAGTTAAGACAAAAACTCATTTTCTTTTTCCAAAAACTCGTTTTTAAAAGGAATTTGTAAAATTAAGGAGGGGGTGGGGGGTAGTTTTATCATGATTGCATTGGAAATATGTGGGTGTCTTAGTGGTATCAGCAAGTGACTGATAAGCAAGCAGGGCCAGATCTAAACATTCGGCTGTCCTTCTGAATTATTTCAGTGAGGTCTGGCCAGTCCAGGTAGTTTGTAATCCCATGTAGGTTGTCACTCTAGTCAGCTAATCACACTAACTAGAATATCATACTCCTGCAAACTGATATTCTTTATTTATTGAAGAGAGATAATTGATACCCTGTCATTACAAAATTAGTATTTCATGTTTCAGTGATATTTGTTACTGGCATTTATTGGGTTGGCCAAAAACTGCCTTTGGTTTTTTTTTTGTTTGTTTGTTTGCGGTACGCAGGCCTCTCACCATTGTAGCCTCACCCGTTGCGGAGCACAGGCTCCGGACGCGCAGGCTCAGTGGCCATGGCTCACGGGCCTAGCCGCTCCGCAGCCTGTGGGATCTTCCTAGACCGGGGCACGAACCCGCGTCCCCTGCATCGGCAGGCGGACTCTCAACCACTGCGCCACCAGGGAAGCCCTGCCTTTGGTTTTTAAGTAAAAATAAAACACATTTTTTCATTTTCACCAAGAACTTTGTTGAAAAATGTATTCACCCATTTGTTCCAGTACCTTCTGCCATTTTCCAGGCAACTTCACAATTCCATCTTCCCAAACTTTTTTAATCTTTTTGAGCAAAAAAGTATTCCAGGTGCCTTTTACAGTCTTCCAGGGAATTGAAATTTTTTTCCATTAAGCGAATTTTGTAAAGACCAAAATAAATGGAAATCCGAAGGTGCACTGTCTGGTGAATACGGCAGATGAATCAGAACTTCTCAGCCAGACTAACCGTTCTTGCCTGGTCATCAAAGAAATATGCAGTTTTGCGTTATCCTGATACAAGATTATGCATTTTCTGTTGACTATTTCTGGACGTTTTTCGTCGAGTGCTGCTTTCAGTTGGTCCAATTGGGAACAGTATCTGTTGGAATTAATCATTTGGTTTTCCGGAAGGAGCTCATAATAGAGGATCCAATCACACCATATACACAGCATCACCTTCTTTGGATGAAGACCAGCCTTTGGTGTGGTTGGTGGTGGTTCATTTCGCTTGCCCCACGATCTCTTCTGTTCCACATTATTGTACAGTATCCACTTTTCATCTCCCGTCACAATTTGTTTTAAAAACGGGACGTTTTCATTAAGTTTAAGTAGAGGATTGCTTGTGGAAGTACGGTCAAGAAGGTTGTTTTCGCTTAACTTGTGTGGAGCCCAAACATCAAAGCAGTTAACATAACCAAGCTGGTGCAAATGATTTTCAACGCTTGACTTGGATATTTTGAGTATGTCGGCTATCTCCCGCATGGTATAACGTTGATTGTTCTCAATTAATGTCTCAGTTTCATCGCTATCAACTTCAACTGGTCTACCGGGCTGTGGAGCATCATCCAGCGAGCAAACTCCAGCATGAAACTTCGCAGACCGCTTTTGACATGTTCAGTCAGTCACAGCACCTTCTGCATGCACTGCACAAATATTTTTTTGCATTTCAGTTGCATTTTTACCTTTCTTGAAATAATAAAGCATAATATGCTGAAAATGTTGCTTTTTTCTTCCATCTTCAATATTAAAATGGCAACAAAAAATTCACCAATTTTGATGAGTCTTTTTTTAAATGCATGCTTGGTGTGACAGCTGTCACGTACAATCTAACAAAATTATTTTGAATGAAGTTAAAGACAACTAAGTGCTACTAGAGCCATCTTACGAAAAAACCGAATGAACCTTTTGGCCAACCCAATATTCTATTTTTCAAACAAAATATGAGTATGAAGCATACCGAAAAATCATTTTAAATTAAATAAATCTCTCATTCCCACTTAATTACGTCACACACTGTTGGCTTCTGTATTTTAACCAACTCCAGACTGATAGATGAGTTGACAGAAAAGGGGTTGTTCGTCAGCCACTAGCACCTTCTACTTCACAATCAAGAAAGAAAAGGAAAAAAAAATCAAAAGCTATAGGTCTATACTTGGAAGTGGGGGTTCTTTTTCTTTTAAAATTTTTTTTCATTTGAGAGATTTATCTACTTTGATGGAAAGGAACAATGTATGTTTTGAGGAATTTCTTGTGGAAACCTGAATTGATCTGCAACCATATTTTAGAGTTGCAGTGATGTTTGAATATTCTGTACAGATTGCTGCTCCAGTCAGCTGCCTGTCTGCCCCAGGCCTTCCTGTAGAGTCTAAGTGTGGGAGTGTCAAGTCGACTGCTCCGGCAGAATGTGCAGTATTTATAGAGCAAATGAGGCATAAGCCTGGACTTAACTGTTGAGTGGGTGTAAGAAAAGTGATGGCTTAAGAGCGTTCCACTCAGGGCCTATGCAGAGACTAGAGTATCCATGATAATTCCAGAAATTCTCAATCTATCTAGTAGAAAAATAGTTTAATAGAGGGGCTTCCCTGGTGGCACAGTGGTTAAGAATCTGCCTGCCAATGCAGGGGACATGGGGTCGAGCTCTCGTCCGGGAGGATCCCACATGCCACGGAGCAACTAAGCCCTTGCGCCACAACTACTGAGCCCATGAGCCACAACTTCTGAAGCCTGCGTGCCTAGAGCCTGTGCTCCACAACAAGAGAAGCCACCGCAATGAGAAACCTGCACACCGCAACGAAGAGTAGCCTCCACTCGCCACAACTAGAGGAAGCCCGCACATAGCAATGAAGACCCAACACAGCCAAAAATAAATAAAATTTAAAAAGTAATAATTTAATGTAGAGTTATTTAGAACTCAGTCCTTCATGAGGCTACAACAGACTAACACTTGCTGGCCTTCAACATGGTCTAAATATCAAAACTATATAAACACACCCACAAACGCAGGCATACATGCACACACTCAAAGAACATGGAAAATTCAGATAATCAGTTACTTGATTCTGAGAAAACGTAGGTCTAGATTTTCTTACCATACTTTCTCTTTTCTTCCCTCTCCCTCTTCTGGCTCCTCCAGGCTCCACAGTCTCACCCTTGACATTCATTCCTCAGGAATCATCCTGGGGCCACCTTTTCTGTCTTTCACCTAAAGTGATTACATTCAGCCCTGTGGCTCTACCTGTGGATGTTTCCCAAACATCCATCTCCTGGTAAGACCACATCTCTACTGCCTAAACAATTAAATTAACGTATGGGATTTTAATAGGCCTCTTAAACTCAATAAAACAGAGCTCTTCACAGACTTTTCCTCCTCCAGTCACCGAATCTAAGTACTAAAAAGGGGACCTGCCTTCCACATCTCCTTGCAGCAAAGGCCTGGAGATTCTCCTTGATCTCTTCCTTTCCTCATTCCGCAGATCCAGTCAATCAGAATATCCTATTGATTCTAACAAATTGTCATCAAGTGCCACCACCCTATTTCCAAGCTACTGTCAGCTCTCACCTCAACTCTGCGAGAGTCTGCTTCGGACTGGGCTCCCTGCTTCTGCATTTGCCTTTCTAAATAGCAGTTAAAATGATAGCACACTAACCCTTTTCTATAGTAACTTCATGCCTTTTTATAAATTTATTTATTTTATTTTATTTTTGACTGCATTGGGTCTTCGTTGCTTTGCGCGGGCTTTCTCTAGTTGCGGCGAGCGGGAGCTGCTCTCTGTCGCGATGCGTGAGCTTCTCATTCCGGTGGCTTCTCTTGTTGCGGGTCACGGGCTCTAGGTGTGCGGGCTTCAGTAGTTGTGGCACGCGGGCTCAGTCGTGGCTCGCGGGATCTAGAGCGCAGGCTCAGTAGTTGTGGCTCACGGGCTCTAGAGCGCAGGCTCAGTAGCTGTGGTGCATGGGCTTAGTTGCTCCACGGCATGTAGGATCTTCCTGGACCAGGGCTCGAACCCATGTCTCCTGCATTGGAAGGCAGATTCTTAACCACTGTGCCACCAGGGGAGCCCCATGCCTTCTTGATACACTAGGAATAAAAGCCAAATTCCCCATGACCGCAATGCCCAACATAAATCAGCCCCTTATCACCTTTCCAATATTTTTATTACTGTTTTCTCCTTAATCATATTTTCCATGCAAATAGACATTATTTTAGTATGTTGAACTTATGCTTTTTAAGGCTCAGGGTCTTTGCACCACTGGTTATGTCCATTGCTTGGAGCACTCTTCTCCTTGATCTTAATTTGGTGAGCTCAATTCCGTCTTTCCAATCTCAGCATAATTGTTACCTTCTCAGAGAGCCCTATCTTTCCACTATACCCAAAGTAGTCTCCTGACCACAGTGTACCCTGGGCATTATGTTCTTTCTGGCATCACTACATTTATTCATTATTTTTTCATGGTACTTATCACTACCTGAAATTGTGTTGTATCCGTGTTTATTTTCCACCTTGCCTTTTCGAATAAAAAAATACAATGACATCTATCCCCCCCGGCCAGAAAAAGGGAAAATTTTAAGCAAAGTGGGTTATATTAAATGCAGCATCTAGTGACGATAATTTGACTGTGATATGTAGGATGGTGTGTGAGAATATTTAATGAGATATTAGGTACAAAGTTTTTTTCACATGTTCTATGCGAAGTGTCTAGTATTTAGTTCAGACTTACTAACTGTAGGCTGTTAGAGTTATGATGAAGATGATTATGATCATGAAGGAGGAGGAGAAGAGAAGAGAAGAGTGTGTAGAGGAAGAAACTAGTTCATGGCACGATAAGACCTCAGTAGCTTGCTAACAACGAAAGAGAAAGGAAGCAACAAAGCTGAGACGCGCAAACGAGATAGAGTGTATGGTGGGGCATGGAAATATATTCTAATGAAAAAGCTAGTTTTGACTCCCACATTTATTACCTACATTTTTATGTGACCTTAGACAATTTACTTAAATTTTCTGAGCCACAACATCCTCATCTGTGGAAAGCGGGTGTGCTCTAATTATCTATTACTATATAAAAAATCACCCCCAAAGTTTAGAAACTGAAAGTCACAATGTATTATAATCTCTTACAGTTTTGGGGTTTGGACTCAGGCAGATGGTTCTCACCTGGGATCCCTCCTGAGGTGACAGTAAGTTAATGGGTGGGAATGGAATCATCTAAAGGCTTTTTATTCGTATCTCTGACATTTGAGCTGGGATGGCTGGACAAGTTAATATCTAGCCAGGCATCTCTCTTTCAGCATGGCTTTTCTAAAAGGCTAACTTGGACTTTTTCGCTGCGTGTTGGTCTCAGGGATTTGGATGTCTTTCATGGTGGCTGGCTTCGCTCATAGCAAACTTTCCAAGAGGCCCAGGTGATGATGCTGCCTTGAAAATCTCAGCAGCAATTTGCCAGTAGTGGGCATCAAAATAGTATTTTAAAAATCTGTTAATTTTATGAGAACCTCAATGAGATTATTGCCATCAATATTATATATCTCTTATGGTAAACCAAAAAAGTTCTTTATTTCTCAATTAATTATCAATTTCACAAAGAGCAATATTATAACTTATTCTGTTTTTCAGGAAAGGCATAATTTGGGAGCTTCTGATTTCTCTTTCTGTTTTCATTTATTCAGGCAATAAATAGGTCAGTCATTTGCTTTAGTCAGTTTTCTCTCTGTTGTCTCTTCAGGGTAAGGTTAACAAATATAGAGTCAGAAGTGAAAATGGTTGTACAGTGAGAAATAGAGATGAGACATTTGAGTAAGGTGTGAGTTTAAGGGAAGTCATGAGGAATAATTACTACTGTGCATGCAAGATCTTAACTATTTCCCAGTAAGTGGAATAAGGGATGATGGGAAATTTCACACGCATTTTTGATGTCAGTGACAACACCTCCACAGTTTCCCAAGCTCTCTTTCTTAACTCTTGTCAACCCAAATTAATGTGTCCACAGAAGTTAATTGTTCGCATGGTCCAAGGACAGACTTTTATTTAACAACTTTAGTGTGCGTTTTTCTGTAAGCTTAATTTTTTGAACCAGGATCTGCAAATGGAAAATTCTCAAAATATTTAGTGCTGTGTTATGTAAGGGAGGAATCGTAGGCTGAATAACGTCTGCTCAAAGATTGCAGGTCCTAATGGTTGGAACCTTTAAATGTTAACTTGTGCAGAAAAAGGTCTTTGCAACGTGATTCAGTTATGGATCTTGACACGTGGGGAGTGTTTTGGGTTACCCAGGTGGCCCCTAAAGCCATCACAAGTGTCCTTATAGGAGAAAAGCAAACGAGCTTTGACACACAACACAGGGCAGTGAAGGTTGCGTGAAGATGGAGGCAGAGATTAGAGTGATGCAGGCAGAAGCCAGGGGATGCCGGCAGCCACTGAAGCTAGAGGGGCAAGGAGCAGTCTTCCCCCAGAGGTACATTGATCTCAGCCTTCTGCCCTCCAGAACTGTGAGGGAGTAAATTTCGGTTGTTTTATACCATCAAGTTTATGATTATTTGGTACAGCAGCCTCAGAAATCTAATATAGGAGGAAAATAAGCTAACATGTGGAAATTAAAATAGAAAATAGAGGAAATCTTTAAGATGCCTGGATTTGAAAAAGTATTATGAGATGCCCCATCCTATCGACCCTTGCTAAAATTCTAAGTCACATTTTCTTATTTCCTTTTGATCTATCTGTTCGCCCTCCTAAAATGGCCGTTTATTTATGCAACAAATATTTAACAAGAGAAGACACAGGACTAGATTCTGAGGAATACAAAGTAGCCATGGAGTTGGCATTCCCCCAGAGCACACGGACTTTTAGGTGACAATTTATGACTTAATTATTGATTAAATGGGATTGTTTTAAGTACTGTGAAGAAATACAGGATAGTATGAAAGTGAATTGTGTGATTTTAAGCAACTTACTTAAAATCACCAAGAACATTTGTTCTGTTTTGCTCTATTTTGTTTCACCTTGCTTGGCAAGGCTTGTAAGACATTTAAATGAGATTATGTGTCTGGCACATATGTAGTTTATTTTAAAAAATCCCTTTGCATTATTTTTCTGTCCTGTCTAGACTTACATTACCCTAATAAGACTGAGACTATAGCCATGGTGTTAGAATTCTTACTCTCTTCACAAGTATGCTTGTTTTTAAATCATCCTTAATTCATAATCTTACCAAATGAATGTAATTATAGTTCATAATATAATTTTTCTATATCACGTCCCTAGTGTCAGTTCTTCCAGTACTGTAAATTGTGTAACATTACATTGTGGACCCCGTATAAACCGTCAGTAAAACTTGTCTGTAGGGTGTAGTTGCTTACCAGATTTTCCTGGTCATGAATAATATCCTAAAATAAGGTGTCATTTTTGACTTTAATATTTAAAGCTTTCAGCAAACCCTAAGTTTGCCTCTAAAATATGCATATTTTAATGCTAATGCTGTCAGGTATTATGAGTAAACCTCAATTGAACAATTTGTATGGCATAAAATCCAAAAAAGAAAAATACATTTCTTAACCTGAATATTTACCAATGAGGAAGCATTTTAAAAGCGGACCATTTGTCTGAGACAAATCAGCACTCTAGAGAACTCTGTAATGATTAAAATATTGGTCTGAATTAAGATCCAACTTACATTCTACTTCAAGTTAAATTAAACGTGTAAAATGAACATTTTGTCATAGTTTCACATCAATCTATGTGAGTCTAAGCCAGTCCAACTGGGTCAAAATCATCAGGTAATCTGTCTTTGAAAAAAATATAGCAAACTTTTGATTAAGGTACTCTGTTTTAACTATTTTTTTCTTATTGGACCACTATGTTAGTTTATGTAGATAAAACGGATTTAGTATATCCATATTTATATTAGAAAACCACCTGCTTTTATATCTGGGACTATCGTAGCATTAGCTCAGAGTGCTTACAAGCTGCATCTCCCCAGCTCATTCACACTATTTCTAGGACTGCTCTAGGTGCTAAAATAGTCAATTGTGGCACCCAAACTAATTAAATGACTATCTGCCAATACAGAATTAGATCAAATCCATTTCCTGAAAGAACTTAGATAAGTAAAAATTGAAATTTCTTATTTAAGAGTTAATAAACTAGACTTAGCTTAAATGCTTAGCTATGGCCATTGAGTTGAAAATGACGGTTATAGTTTGCAAAAATCTATATGTGTAAAAAGAAGTACAGATTAAGATCATAATTTTTTTTTTTGCCTTTGATTAGGGAATTGGAAGAATGAAAAGTAGAAACATATCAAATAAAGAGAGAAAAGCCTCAATGTGACTGTTAGCTAAATGACCACAGATTTCTGTTATTATTCCTACAGGAGAACACAATTATATACCCTGGCTGAGAAGGCCAGGGGCTGGTGCCAGCCTGCTAGTGGGCAAGGCCGTGTCCCTGCATGACTGGTTGTGCAACCTGGGGGTCCCAGGACTGGTGCTGGCACACTGGTGGGTGGGTAAGCCCCTATCAGTAAGAGGCAGAGAGAAGATTCCGAAACGGTGCCTCCCAGCACCAGTGTTCTCATGGTAGAACGAGCCCCTCAGAATGGCTGCTGCTAACATTTATCTCCCCAGGGAGGGTCTCCGTTGCCTCCCACCTGTCCAAGAGGCTCTCCAGGATCGCGGGTGGGTCTGACCCAGGCTTCTTTCCAGTGATTGCCTCTGAGCTGGGACCCAGGCCATGTGAGATTTTGCTTGCACCCTTTCATTGTGGAGTCTGTTTCTTTCAGCCCTCCAGCTCTCTCATACCCAAGCCCCGCTGCTCTTCAAAGCCAGACTTTCTATGGGTTTGTCTTCTGGGTGCAGGACCCCTGGTCTGGGAGCTTAATGTGGGATCGGACCCCTTGCTTCCTGGGGAGAACCTCAGCAGCTGTGATTATTCTCCTGTTTGTGGGCCAGACTTACCTGGGGCGAGCCTCGCCCACACTGCATCTCCACTCCTCCCACCCATCTCACGGTGGCTCCTTTTTTTATACCTTTAGTTGTGGAAAATCTTTTCTGCCAGTCTTCAGCTCATTCTCATAAAGAGGTGCTCTTCAAGTAGCTGTAATTTTGGTCTGCCCGCGGGGAAAGGTGAGCTCAGGGTTCTCCTGCTCTACCGTCTTTGCCACATCCCCTTTTCTTTTTTTGAAATGAAATGTACAGTTTCATGACCGTGCTAGACTTAAATCTATGGTTTTTAGACAGAAAATGGGAGGAATTTCTGGAGAATATATTTTAGTAAATTCTTTGAAAATGGGGACAGTTGCATTTCAGTTTGAAAGATTGTTTCCTTTGCTAACATAAACAAATATTTTTCTATTGATTTTTGAGTAGTTTATAATCTAGTAGAGGGGAGGCTGATTATAGAAGATAAATTATAGCATATGATATTGTGTGTTTCATGCAAAATAGTGATAATTCAGACATCAAATGACATAACCATGAGCTGTTGTAGTTAAGAAAGGATCTAACAAGGATGGGCATAGAGGATTATTAGGATGTTATACGATTTAAAAAGGGGATCAATACATTTTACCTTTACATTTAAAACTATACATTCTAGTTCTGTGGACAATAGATCTGTAGCGAAAAATAAGAGATCATGGTCATTGTATTAGTCAGATAAATTAGCTTACATGATTATGGAGGCTGGCAATTTCAAAATGTGTAAGGTGGGCTGACAGACTGGAGAGCCAGGAGAGCCAATGATATAGTTCAAGTCCAAAGGCCATCTGCTCGGGGGAATCCCCTCTTTCTTGGGAGAGGTCAGGCTTTCATTCTCTTCAGGCCTTCAACTGATTGAATGAGTCCTACCCATATCTTGGAGGGCAACCTGTTTTACTCAAAATCCACTGATTTAAATGTTAATCTTATCCAAAAAACCTTGAGAGAAACATCCAGAATAATGTTTGAGTACACGTCTTGGCACTAAGGCCCAGCCAAATTGATGCATAAAATTACCGTCATAGCCATCATTGCAGTGATATAGTATAATACCTTTACAGTGGGATATGCATATACTTAGGATGTAAAAGACGGTGGGAATTTTTATGGGAATAACTTTCCAGATCCTGAACTTCCTCATTTAGTCTTTCTTCAGAGTGATCTGTCTGAGAATAAATCTGCGATCTACCCCTTCTTCTTTTTACCTTTCTTTTATTTAATAATAGTCTCTACTCCACTTGGAAGACCAAGTTTAGCAAAAATATAGAGAATAGATATATCCAATATTTAATATGCTAGAAATTACATCATTTATAACTACTACTAATATTAAATTTCTCCCCAGTGTAAGCATTGATGTCAAAGTTTTTTAGATGTCAAATTTCAGGGTTTATGTGAGTCAAAAATATAGACATATATTTTGATATATAGATATATAGCTATTGATAGCTTTGATAATGTGAGTTTTTACTATGATATTGCCATTAGTGCTTTAAAAATATCTATCACTCTTTTTACTGCTGATAACAACCATATGTATGCTCAGTATTCTAGAGATAATATAATGTATAAGAACTGAACTATTATTAAAATTTGCAAAAATGAAGAAAATAATGGCTCTGGTTTCTAACCAAGGGTGATTTGTTTCCCAGCAAGGGACATTTGGTAACGTCTAGAGAATTTTGGGTTTTCACATTCGGAGAGAGTGTGCTACTGGCATCTAGTGTGCAGGAGTCATGGACGCTGTCAAACATGCTACGATATGTAGGAAAACCTTAAACACAAAGAACTATGTGTCACAGAATATCAAGAGTGTCCCTATTGAAAATAACTGAGAAAATCTGAAATATGGAACATTTTCATAAAAGCTTTACAGAAGAAATATATGCATTGCGTATTATCAGTCATCAGGAAGATGCAAATGAAAATCATGAGATGCCATTCCTCATCTGTTAGAATGGATAGAACAAAAGACAGAAAATACCCAATGTACTGGGTATAGATGAGGTTGTAGAGCAACTGGAAATCTCATACATCACTGATTAAAAAATAAAATGGTATGACTACTTTGAAGAACTCTTTTTGTGATTTCTTAGAAACCTAAATAAAATCTATCCCATGACTCAATAACACAACTATGTGTTTAAAATGAAAATTTCCCAACAACAAGAAATGTGAACAATGTTCACAGTAGTTTTATTGAAAATAGTCAGGAACTGCAGACAGCCCAGTGTCCACTAACTGGAGAACAGGTGAGCACGCTGTGTTATATCCCCAAAAGTGACACTCAAAGGGAGCGTGTACTCTACTCGTACACTCTTCCCTGGTATTCACATCTACTGCACGGACATAGTTCATTTGCCCGTGCAACGACATTGACAAATATAAAGAAAATACTATGTTGAGAAAAAAGACACCAAAATACCTTTCGTATAACTCCACTTATATGCATTTTTTGAGAAGGTAAATCTAATCAATGCTCATAGAAATCAGAAAGTGGTTGCCATTGAAATGGAGAGAGAGATTGAAAAGAAGCTCAAGGGAAATTTTTAGGATGATAGAAATCTCTTTTAGTTTGTTTTTGGTGGTTCTTACATGAGTGTCTATGACTGTGAATATTTTAAACCTAAAAATGAAAACGGTATAATAATCACTAAAAGCTTAAGGTCCATACATTTAATTTTATGTAAATTTTATTTTCATTGAGATATATAACACATCACTCACACTCTCCTGCTATGCAGAAATTTCCCTACACCTTTAAGTAGTCCTGGAACCTTCTGAAGATGAGTCAGAGATCCATAGTAAGAAGTTCTTTGTAATTAATACATGAATTAACAATTTAAAGCAAGCCTTGGTATTAAAACAATGAAGGAAAAGATATACATAAATGCTATAATAAAGTACTTTCTTTTTCTAATAGTGTGGAGGAATGTTAGGAAATGAGCATTGCCAAAATTCCTAGGTTTCATGTGATGAAACAAATATTAAAACTAGGAAAAACAGCACTTCTGGAAACTAGGAAGTTACATTTTATCCATATGCACAAACTCTCAAGAAAATCATCAGAAAAAGAATGCAGGTGGAACTAAGCTGCGAGAAAGAAGTATCTTCAGAAATACATATATTTTCCAATGTAAAGCGAGAAGACTTCAATCTTTTAGATAAGAGTTGATATTAAGGGCAGGAAAGAAGGATTAGATGTCACAACTTACTTCATGTTAGGTAGTTACAGAAGTTAATTCCAGAAACCGAGGGAACACTCAGTATTAGTCCAGCCAATACAGCAGAAATCAGCAGGGTTTTGGATGAAATTCACTGTAAGTTGTTAAAAAAGGAGACCTTGAGTGACTCTTCTAACACCATTGAAAGACAGGATCAAGAACAGGGGAGAAGTGACCATGAAGCAGTGTTTAACATGCATTGGAAATATTTGAAATGAGATCATTAAAAAAACAGTCTAGGGGGGCTTCCCTGGTGGCGCAGTGGTTGAGAGTCCGCCTGCCGATGCAGGGGACATGGGTTCGTGCTCCGGTCCAGGAGGATCCCACATGCCATGGAGCGTCTGGGCCCGTGAGCCATGGCCGCTGAGCCTGCGCGTCCGGAGCCTGTGCTCTGCAATGGGAGAGGACACAACAGTGAGAGGCCCGCGTACCGCAAAAAAAAATAAAACAGTCTAGGGGACGTGTGATAACTATACCAAATGAAGAATCAAAAAAAAAAAAAAAATCAGAAATGTAATCAAACGCAATAGGAATCAGCACCCCAAAGGACATTGAGGGTAGCTATGGTTTGTATCTTGCCTGAAAGCCTGTTAAAAAGTTGGCCTCTGGAAAAAAATCACTCAAAGAAAGAGAAGAAATGAGAAAGAAATAAGAAACCAAAATGAGTGACAAACTTTTTAGTAGAATACTATTCTGGATTTCAGGTTCTTGTTGATGACTTAAAAAAAACACCTATTAGTCCTTCTTATGTTCCAATACCTATTAGAATGATTAAGAAATTTAAAAAAAACAGGAAAAAAAATCCAGTGCCAGAAACTATGGAAGCATTATATTTACATGACAGACTCTAGTATACACACACACACACACACACACACACACACACACACACATGTAAAGCTGTAATGAGACTAACTAGATAAATACATTTATATTTATCTCATTAGAAGGTAAAGCAATTCTGGAAAGTAATTTGAAGAGATTCTTTGTGAACCCATGAATCCAATTCAGTGCAGAGTAGCAGAGTAGCATATCCTTTCATTATTTCTTATAAAGGAGTCATAGAGTACCTGCCATGAACTGGTCACTTATAGGCTCATGCAAATAAAAATACATCCATCCATACTTGTTTCCAGTCTTTTACAAACTGAATAACTAAATATTTTAAAGCACTAACTCATATCAGTCCTATCATAGGCTTCCTTTCCTTCAGCCACTTAATCATCTCCTACATGACCTATTTCAGGTGATTCAGTATTCTGCAAAAGACATCAGAGAAATATTGACCTTGGACATCACCACACACACACACAAAAACCTTATCAGATATTCTTTTTTTAAAATTTACTTTATTAAAGTATAGTTGATTTACAATTCTGTGTTAATTTCTGCTATACAGCAAAGCGATTCAGTTATACATGTATATATACATTCTTTTCCATATTCTTTTCCAGTATGGTTTCTCATAGGATATTGAATATAGTTCCCTCTGCTAGTCAGTAGGACCCTGTTGTTTATCCATTCTGTATATAATCCTTTGCATCTACTAATCCCAAACTCCTGATCCATCCCTCCCCTACCCCCAGCCCCCTCGGCAACCACAAGTCTGTTCTTTATGTCCCTTATCAGATATTCTTGACTACTTTTCAAGCAATTAAAGCACAAGGGATTTATCTTTGAGTGTGTACTAACCAATTAAGACAACTTCACCCAGTATCAAAGTACAAGATATACCCATAATCTTTCGTCTTAAACAGAGGGTCTCCAGAGACTTCTAGAAATAGTCTACGGAAGCAAACTACAGACCAAATCTTTGGAATATGCTTGAGGTAACCAATATTTGCTAAATGCCATTGGGACAAGAGATTCTTAGATGCCTAGAACCATGTTTGTAATACCCTCTTTACATACATTTCCACTTTATCCCATCAGCTATATTTTTCCTCTGTCAACCTTTAAGGCTACATCTAAGATGCCCCCTTACTATTACTACTAACTTGCCTAGATCTACGTTTTACCAGGGACAATCTATAAATGCTTTCCCTAACTAATTTTAGTATATTCAATTTATGTAATTTTGCATATGCTAATGCCTACAAAATACAAATGAACTAACAAATTCAGGTTGTATCTGTTCTAACTGTTCAAGCGTAGGAAAACAATGAAAATAATATAAAGGGTATAGCAGACCACCTTAGCTATACTGATACTCTTTTGAACATAAAGGAAAGTATCCTTGGGATGAGAAGGTAAATAAATGTTCTAGGAGTGTAGCAGTGATTGTTTTCTTTTTCAAGAAAACTGCCAGAGACAGTATACTTAGAACTCCACTAAAATTGGTTACATCTCTTGCACATTTCCTGATTTCTTTTTTTATGTGGGAATCATTCCTTTTTTTTTTTTCTTTTTCTTAATACCAATCTAGGAACAAGGCTTATTTTTCTGTGGGATAAAGAGTTAGATAATTACAAGTATATGACTCTCCAACTTTCTCAGAGGACAGTCTTCTTGAAGAGATGGGAGGGACAAAATTCTTTTCTGGTAAAATAACTAATACTTTTTAGAACAGACCCCTAAGGATGGTTATCCTACCCATTGGAGTAAACAATACAAGGTGGTAATCAAAAAATGTGTTCCTCACTTTACCTGATAAATAAAATTGCGTATTTCCTGGTGGCATAGCCTACCAATGTAATTCCTTAGCTTAAGTAATTACAGATGAAAGAATAGCCTCTGATTTTCTTTTGGCCAAGCAGCAGGAAGTCTGCACTATTGTTAGACTTCATGTACCTAAATAAATACCACAATTAATATGGAAAGTCTATATCAGTCCTAATGAAGAGGCAGTCCTGCTAAACTACATGTAATTTAAAGAAAGGAATGTATGTAATTGAAAGAAAATATAGACTTAGGGAGTCATTGACACTTGTTTTCTTGATCAAGCCTGAAAAATCTTATAATAATTTGTTATACTTGCATGTTTCATGTCCCTTTGATATGTTATCCAGAGCCTTGATGCTTTTGTGAAGCCACTGTCCCTACCTGATTCAGTAAGTCATTCAAAGAAAAAAACCAGTATGCAATCATGCTGATCAGCGCTCAAGTTGATAATCAGACTTTTACAAACCTTTATCTTCTGGTAGCATCAGCAACACTGGCGAGGTTCTAGACACTTCCTGGTAATAGCTCCTGCATTTCTGGCTTAGAAGAACAAAAGCGGTGGACTGAGGATATAAAACTTCTGACCGAGGGAAGGACTCATCTTTCTTAGAAGCTAATAACATCTAACCACTAGAGCTGTGTGAAAGTACTTCTAAATGATCCATGACAATTCGGCATCAGTAGGCAGGCTTCTGAGAGCCAGCCAATAACAACCTTACGCTTTCAGGATAAGAACCTTTCAGGCTTCTGAAAGTCAGCCAATCCATAAAGCATCGCTGCAGTTTACATACTTTTGAAATCTTTGAAGTTCATACTTCTAAACACCTGTATACAATCATTTGTCCACTTTGTTCAAACACTGCCTGTGTGTCTTACAGCTTTCCCTTCATTATTGATTAACATTGTAAATTCAGCTTTTTTTTCTTCCTTCCCTTCCCTCCTCCCTCCCTCCCATCCTTCCTTCCTTTTCTCCTTCATAATGAAGTTTGACCTCTTTATTTATCATCCATATTTAACCGTGCAACTTAGTTCCTATCAATTTGTAGCCCCAAAATACAAAGGTGAAAATGTTACCTATTCCTTTATTTTATATACCCTATATTTTTACATAAGTGATAAAAAATTTAGTAGTTACACAGTATAATGCATGCATGATATTTTGTTTTACTTTCATAAATCAAAGAAATGTACATCTTGATTCTGTTTTAAAAAAGAGCTATAAGTCAGCAGTCTTGTGAATGTCAAAGAGAGTCAGCAGTGCAGACAATACAAAAGTAAAGCTGTGTTTCATTTTGTCAACATTGGCTACTAGAAATTTAGAGAAAATATTGAGAAAGAAAGGAAAAATTCATCATGGCATTGACCTATTTTAACATCTGATTGATATCTCATTAATAGCTATTTCTTCCATTTCCAGATTTTCTCAGAGAATGTATCTTTTTTCCTTAAATGATAGTATTCACCACAAAAATGAAGAGCTATGTATGAAATGTTTGAAAGCAGAGAAATGCTTTAGGGGGTTGGGAGAAGAAAGAATATCTGGCAAGGACTTTGTTCATGTAATGTGTTTGCAAGTCGAAGTATATCAAAGGAAATAGAATCTCATGATCTTACTCTAGAGAGATGCCAGCTACTAGGGAAGAAAACACTTACAGGCTTTAGCAAAACTCACAGTATAGGTCAGTTAAATGCAAATTGTAAAACACAAAGGTTGATTTTAATCCACTTTACTTGCTTGGAAGAAAGCTTTAAGCCTTTCAAAATTCAGAGAGGCTCATAAATTGAGAGCTAGCTAAAATCCTATTAAACCAAAGAGGGATTATGTAGATTAATAAAAGGGTTTTTTTGTTTGTTTGTTTTAGTATAATATTCTCTGAATCAGTCTTGATTATTGTTGTCTTCCCATCGAGTCCTTTTTCGAAACTAGTATTCATACAGTCCTTATAAATGAGGGAGATTGCTAGTTAATACTTTTTAGTGACAGATTTTACCAGGAATGAGGTCATTAAAAATATTTTGCTTATAGCAGTATGTGATAGAAGAACATATTAAGATTAAAAATTAAGTGTGCAAAAATAGCTGCATAGGCTAGATCCACCAGAGCGTTGCATTTGCCGGCAGGATGGGAAATTTTGCCAGGTTTATTTAAATTTCTTGATTTTGTTGCTGTAGTTCCCCACCCTTCCCCCTACCCCCCCCCAAATTGGTCAAAAGATGGATAGATAGACAGATAGATGTATGTATATAAATATCTATCTCTGTCCATCTATATACTTGATATCTTATTTGTCTGAGTAAACTTCAAAACTTCTATTAATGATACATTGACAGTTCTTAAAGAGACTTTTAGTTCTTCAAAAACGTATATGACTTGATCTTTAGAACAGGATAAGGGCTAATAAATGCAGGGTATGTATATACAGTTAGCCCTTGAACAATGTGAGGGGTTAGGGGCACTGACCTCTGTGCAGTTGAAAATCCACTTGTAACTGATCCAGGGTTCCATATCCCCAGATTCAACTAACCGTTGATCATATATTTCTGTAGTATTTACTATTGAAAACTATCTGCACTTAAGTGGACTCGGGCAATTCAAACCCAGGTTGTTCAAGAGTCACCTGTGTATAGTTTTTTCACCTAATATTTCTTTAAATCTAAGATAGCTACTTAAAATGGAAAATTAGTGTTTTGATTCTTATTAGGGTACATAATTAGAAGGTGTTGTCTATTTATTTAATTGCTACTTATGAGTCCCTGAGATGTTTCAGGGATGGTGCTATGCACTGTGAATGAAGAAGGACTCTGCCCTTGGGCCATCCACTGAAGGAAGTTGGTCATTGATTTCTTTATGTATGTCCAGACCCTTATTTATGTAATGAATAAAGATACAGAAATCTAGCAGGCAGAAGTAAGTATCCATACAGACATAGACACAGTGTAGAAAATAATTAGAAAAGCGTAGATGTATAGATAAAGGCATAAAATGTAGATACAATTAAATATTTTAAATTAAGTCAATATTTAAAAGTGAGTAAGGCTCTTCTCTTAATTCCATTCCTGGGTTGTATTATTCCTAAAAAGGAACATGATTAAAGGCTTGTTTTAAAATATCTCCAAAAAAGACAGGGTTATTTAAAAAAATTGGCTGGGTAGTCCAAATGGGGAAGGATGGTAGAAAGAAATACCTTAGAGGACAGGTATAAAGTTTTGTTGTAAAACATTTGGCCTTAAATAAATGCATGGACCTGCTACTGAAAATGTATTACATATGTCAAAGGAACAGTAATTAAACTGCTCCCTCTAAGCTTTTTTGATAGGCCATTTTCAGAATGAATGGCTGAGGCTGAGAAAGCGCACTTGGCATTTAAGATCCCTACCTTTAGAATATTATTCTCCCTGATTTTTCCATTCAACATGATTTCCTTTTTCACTTTCATGACAACTTAGAAGAAAGTTTTCTGCTATTTAGCAAAAGATGACCTTAGAGCCACATAGAAATTGTAAATTGTTCTTATAGTATATGTAATTAATTTGGTCATTAAAGAGAAATGATTAATCATGCGGATACATATATATACTAAAGAAGGATGACAGATTTAACAGGTTGTCATAGTAAAAATTGCAAATTTTACAGTTTGGCATTGACTAATGGAAATTAATATATACCTCAGTGATTGTCACAAAATAGTTGAAAATTATCATCTATTTAAAGTTGTTTTTTGTGTATGTATGATATATATAAATATAGTTTGTGATCACGGCCTGCAATTTCTTTTTGAGAACAAGTTATTTATGAACTAAATCCTTACTAATATTTAAAAGAAACTGATAAAATTTGAACTGTTCTTTATTAAAAGTAATTATTAATCACTTTCAAAATTCTTGCTTCTAAAAATTAAATTTAATTGATATTTTCCACATACTCTCATGAGTTTCTCTTCATTGTGTCTCAACACATATCATACGAGTGTATAGCACACATACTAACTTGCTGCACTGAAAGTAACATTTTTGTGTAACATTTGTGCTGGTGCCTCTTTCTTATTCCCAAATCTACTGGCAATAACTGGAAAAGGAAAGGAAGCAGACTAATTCAGAGTTAAGTACTAAACCTCATCATTTCAACCTGTATATACTCCTGCCACATTTGATTTTTTAAAATCCTGTCACTGTCTTTTCATTCCTATCTTAACATGCTTTGTATTTTATTTCAATTTTTGGAACGATTGTCAGTCTACTTGTATCTTTTTTCTTCCTATGTGTTTACAAGTTGTAAACCAAACTTAAAAAGTTAGTCATAAGAATATAGTTCACACTGGCCAGAGTCTTAACAATTAATCACACAAGCATTCCTTCTATTTTTTTAACATTCTCTGATTCTTATATTCATTTATTCACTTTTAAATTTTACAAATATTTATTAAGAACTTACTGTGTGCTAATCACCTTTCTTCTCATTAGGAAAACAAAGATAGTTAATAGCCTCTGTCCTCGAAGCACTAAAAATATGAGAAATAGAGAAACAAGATAACAATTAAAAGGTGAGAAATCAATGATGGCAATAATGAAGCAATGGAAAAGGACTCCTAAATAAGTTAGTAATAAGGAAAGGGTGTGTATGTCTGGAAAAGACTTAGAGAAGCTTACATTCAGTCTGAAGCTTAATAGATGCTTGGTGAGTATAAATATATAAGGGAAAGGGTAAGAACCATCATTTCCCAAAAGAGAAGGAATGAGTAAAAGAAAGGAGGCCCCAAATGTATATACCATTCCATGAATATTTTAGGGGAGGATGGATTAATAATGAGAAATAAACCTCTTGGTAATTGACAAATATCTATATGTGCGCTGCTTCCTGAAATTCCAATAAAACCACTAGTTGTGTAATTAGTGGATGTGAAACCAAACAAATATAATAGACTTAATTTTGACAGTTCTCAGTTTGTTCTAAATGTCTTCATCCAAGGAATTCTCCTGCCATATCATGTCAGAAAATATATAATATTCTAAAAGATAGACTAGATGAAGTTATAGGTGATACTAACTGTACTTAAAGGTATAGAATGATCACAAATGACCTCAAAATCATCACCCTGATTTGTCATATCAAACATTAATAAAGTCATTATTCAAAAGACCTACCTACCTATTATGGATAAACACATGGAGGGGCCATTTGGTTGTTGCAGAGTATCTACATGGCTCTTTATACATGACTGTTGTATCTTAAGAACCGAGTTATTAAGAAGTTATGAATTAGTAGAGCCAAGACTTGAGACAGCCTCGTTCCAAAACCCATGTGATCTTTTGTTACTCAAATTGCATTACGTTAAGCCTAGGAGAGTAGTTTTTTCAATATGTTCATAAGTGAGTTGGGGTTGGTCGGAAGAGGAGGTTCCTACAATGAAATCATATGCAGTGTCTCAATATATAAAACAGACAAAGTTGATACTCCTACACTTGAAACAAGATTGTAAACTGCTTTTCATGAATCATGATATAACCTTTATTGTCCATGATGAAGAATGTGAAATTCACAAACAGGTATTGTCATCATCATTTAAAAAAATTTTTAAAGATATTATCACGGAAAATGTGACATTTTAAGTTACCATTTTTTAATAATTTGCTCCTTGATATAGCAGATAAATAAAATGAAACAACATACACACAATGATAATTTAAAAAATACTTTGTTAAATAATAGTGACTCAAATCTTATGTTTCAGTAATTATCAGCTACAACTGATTTAATGAAAAAATGTTATCAATTATTAATACTTCATATTATAAACTCTCAAATCATTTATAGTATGCATGCTGTTTTTTTGCTTACATAGGGCAGTAATTCTTTTTCTTTCCTTTATTTGTCAAAAGCTCACAACACATCGTAATTTGGCTCATTATTTTTTAGGGAATGTTTCCTAAATGTTTAATTGTCAACTGATCCTTGAATGCAAGGACAAAATTCCATTATTTAATCTTAGAGTTAAACACTTAAACATGAGAATATGTAGCTAAAATTCCTCCAGTAAGCTGAAATAATTCAACAGTGGTTACTGATTTTAATATAATTACTTTAACATGTAGTCGTATTTTTTTAATATGCAGTACTAGACAGTTATCCTGATAACTTTATGTAGCAGGTAGTTGTTGAAAGAGATTTCAAAAAGGAGAGAACTGAAGTTATAATTATTGACTTAATAATGATTTATAATGTAATCAAAGATACTGCAAATGGAGTTTATTTGGAAATCACTGTATATATTAATCTACATTGTAGATTTTTCTTTAATAGGACACTTAAAGTGTTGTTCCCTTTCTTAGTAAACAAGAGAGATGCTAACAGAAAAATAGTCTTGCCTTAATCTGTTGTGAATGATGTCAATTAAGGTTCATACCATAAGCGTGATTTTTCTATTTTATGTAATTTTAAAGAAATAAGTCATTGAATAGTTAAACATGATTTTAATTATATAAAATCACATATTTAAGAAAAGACATTTAAGTGGCAGTTTTAAAACTGATGAACCCGTACAGAGAATATATTCTTCATTTATTGAGCCTTAGTAAAAGTAATACTTGTCCCAGCATCTGATTCACATGCTTTAATTAGAATATCACTTTGTGATTTATATCACAGAGTAAATATTTGGTTATAATAAAAAGTACAACTCAACTTTAGGCAGGGAAGGAAAATTTATTAACCAGACACTGATATCTCATGATACCCAAGGACAGAAATATATCTATACCTTAAAAACCGCTGGAACTACGAACAAGCATGTCAGGATGACTTGGCCTCTCGGTCTCTTTTTCTTTCTTTTTATTCTCTTTTTCTTTTGTTTTCATTCTCTTCTTTTTCTGTTTTAGTTTTTGCTTTCTTTCATCTGTTAGTAAGGATGGTTTTATCCACATAAGAATCACACCCATGGATATATTTCAAATAATATAATCTATCCCTTAATAGTATCTAAAAATCCCAAGCATTTTTTGAACTTAATATAAATGTGGAATGTCAAATCAATAGGGACATGTAGATTAATTAATACATATCTGCAGATCGAACATTTGTTCAAAAGTACAGGTGGATTCATAGCTACCGTATTACATTCAAATACAACTAATTCCATTTGTGATTTATTTCAATGGACAATATGAAGCACAAAAACATTTTAACATTTTCCAAGGTGTTACCCAATAAGTAATTTATTGGATAATGGTACTTTTTCTAAACATGCCAACTCCATGAATACAAACTAGGGTCTGTTTCTATTTTTTTCTTGTGTTAATATGACATTCTTTTACTAGGAGTTAGGAAATTCTTCAGAATCAGATAAAGTATTAAAATAACTATTTTTAAATATGTTATAGCTGTTCACATAAAACAGTTGTTCGAATAGCTCAGCAATGTATTATTAAATTTCAAATGAACAAAATACCTTTATAAATTTTACTTCAAAAGATGAAATTATAAATTCATGAATTTCAATAAGAGAGGACTGTCGTAATCAAATATGGTGCTTTTAAAATTCCCATCATTCAGAAAGAGGCACGGACCACAGTGTTCACTGCAGCTCTATTCACAGTAGCCGGGACATGGAAGCAACCTAGGTGTCCATCGACAGATGAATGGATAAAGAAGATGCAGCACATATATACAATGGAATATTACTCAGCCATAAAAAGAAACGAAATTGAGTTATTTGTAGTGAGGTGGATGGATCTAGAGTCTGTCATACAGAGTGAAGTAAGTCAGAAAGAGAAAAACAAATACCGTATGCTAACACGTATATGTGGAATCGAAGGAAAAAAAAAAGGTCATGAAGAAGGGGTAAGGGGTAAGACAGGAATAAAGACACAGACCTACTAGAGAATGGACTTGAGGATACGGGGAGGGGGGGAAAGGGTAAGCTGGGACAAAGAGAGTGGCATGGACATATATACACTACCAAATGTAAAATAGATAGCTAGTGGGAAGCAGCCGCATAGCACAGGGAGATCAGCTCGGTGCTTTGTGACCACCTAGAGGGGTGGGATAGGGAGGGTGGGAGGGAGAGAGATACAAGAGGGAGGATATATGGGAACATATGTATACGTATAGCTGATTCACTTTGTTATACAGCAGAAACTAACACACCATTGTAAAACAATTATACTCCAATAAAGGTGTTAAAAAAATTACCAATTCATCTGTTAGAAGATATGTAATATATTGCACTATTAGTTTATTTTGGCTTTACCTATTCATCTTATTTTCAGGAAGGATGTTTGCCTTTAGGCAATACCAGTTTCCTTTTTCATGATGTTCATTAAGGTATTCAAAGTTCCCAATGTTTGCTAGACAGGGATTTCTTCAAGGCACAGCATCCATTTAACCCTAATTCCTAACACAGTGTTGGGAACACAGAAGATGTAAAATGACCCTATGGTTCTCAAAGGATAGCATGTTTTATCTCTCTCAGTTAAAGACTTTAAGCTCTTAGGAAGTGGCGAGTAATGTGAATAGTGGATTAGAATCATTCAGTCATACTGCCCTCCTTTTTAGCCAAATGACACTCAGATGTTCTACCTTCAGTTTGCATCAGAGCTTTAATGGGTTGAAAATCATGGCACATACCGAATATGGTCAATGTACATTTGTTTTTGCTTCAAAATAGAGGATATTTAGAAAAAATGTATTCTGTTTATTTTAAAATTTATTTTTCATTTCATTTTTCAACTTTACCTTCTAGTCAGAGAATGATGCCAGAGTATCTTTTTTTTTTTTAATTAGGCTTAATTTATTGCTTATTTTGTAACATTAGTAATGCTGTGTGTTATTAAATAATATTCTATTACTGCCTCACAAAAGCTATGTATCTCTGCAGTTAATATTGGCTATTTAATGAGACACTACTATATTCTGATTCTTATTTAGTTATATTATAAAATGACTACATTTTGTTTCTTTTTTCTTATTTGATCTACAAGTATCAAGAATACCAGTTTAACGTTTCCATCTAAATTCATGTTCTTGCCAACTTATCCTTATATGTCTAACAGTTCTATTTTGATGCTAAATTACTTAGGGGATAAAAGTTCAAAACCACTGAAGTTTCATATGGCTTCATTTTGTCTTGCACTTTTACCAACGTTCTTTTGTTTGGTGTTTGCCTTTTGTACTATTTCCTAAATCTTAACTCATTAGAATCAACTAGGAATTGGAAATAAGAAAAACTTGGAATCCTAGGTTGTGTCACAGACTAAGGCCAATTAAATTAGCGTTTCTGGGAAAGGGGTCAGGGATTACTTTGTTTTCAGAGGTCCACAGATAAATCTAATTTTTAGTATTGTGAGGTCTGCTGTCCTGATAAATGCTTGCTCTTCCTCTTCTTGTAGCACATTTTGTTTAATTGTGTCTCATGAGGGGAACATAAGTGTTCTCAGAACTTATTTTATGATATTTTCTGTTTTCTTGAGGAGGCAAGTTTATTAGTTAAGTTTGGACCTACTGATTACATCTGAGTTTTTAAAAAAAAACAACTTCGTTTTGGATTTTTTTTTCTCTTTTATTTTTATCCTTTCATACTTTCATGAGTGAAAAGCAATTCTAGAAGTGAGTAGGCACAATAATCATTTGGTGATCCTGATAAGTTCCTTTTTTGGAGCCCAGTGTCTGTGAGTCTGCTTCAGTAGGTCTAAGATGGAGCCCAGACCTGTAACTTATCACACAATTGTGGTGATCCTGATAAAGATGCTGATCTAAAATGACCAACATCAGTGAAAGGGATCCGATATCTCCTCTCACCGCGTTTAATCAGGACTCCAAACTTCCAGCAGTTAGTTCTGAAAGAGAAATCTCAAAGGGAAGGAACTGCTGCCCAGAAAGCTGCTGTCTCCACCTTTGGCCGGTCTCAGTTCTGGCTCAGTCACTTCCACTCCATGAAGATTGCTCAGTAACACTCTGGATGCAGCTGTTTTCTCTTAGAGAAGATTAGAACATTTGGAGCAGTCAACATCATTTATTAAACATTAAAGAAAGAACACTAATGATATGCATACAGGCTGTATAAAACCGTGAGAGCAATGCTAATATGCTTCTTGTCCCATACTTTGCCGTTTGCTCTCTTTGACCCAGCACACATTGGCTATGAGTGTTCTGTCTTGTATGTATTTAGGCCACATCCGTTCCCAGACTCTTCTAAGTACCTTTGTTTTTAGAAGTAAGATTGTTAGCACGGTGACCTGCATGGTGTATGAGTGTAAGAAAATGTGCCATGTGGGGAGTGGACTGCCCCAGAGTAAATCCTCTGTCAACAACGCTTCCTTCCCAAATCTTATTATTTTCAAAATAGAATTCACTGTTTATATTATATATAGTTCCAGAAATACGTTTTCAACATTTTCTACTCAAAACAGTATTACATTTGTGTTTTATAGAACTAAAATGCTTCTATTTTAGCTGAAATTCATATGTGGTCTTCAGTTACTGTGTTACAAAATAGGAAATAAATTTCCTTCACCTTTTCTCTAGTTTATTAAACATTATCAATGGATACAGAGAGACTGATACCTTAGTTCTACCATTAAGAAAATGATTAGGTAGGTGCTGGGTATATAGTTGTGAAAATAATGCAATTTTGCCTTTGATGTATTTAAAATCCAAATAAACCAGTTACTATGAAACGACAGATTATGTTCATATGTAAGCCTATAGTACAGGGTTTTAGAAGAGAAATAAATTTTGTATTTGGTTATGGACAGCATAGAGAAAGCCTGGCTGAGGAAGCGTTATTTAAAATTTATGAGTGTTACACCTGAAACTAATATAATATGGTAAATCAGCTCTACTTACTTAATTGCCAACAATGTGTCAGAGTGATGGCCAGTAGGAATTAGCCTGTGAACCCATGCTGGGTGGCAGAGGGGCTAAGGGAGAAGGGAAAGAACCCTTCTCCGGAGGAGCAGCCCGTAATGACCTACTGATTAGACTGTTGATTATCAGGAGGTGCTACGTGGGGGAGGAAGTTTTCTGTGTGATGCGTTGCTGCAGGGTTGCTTTTCTGACAGGCAAGGCCGCTCGCTGAGGTTCACGTCACTTTAGGACAGCAAAGGTGATGAGCCCTCTTGCCTCACAGAGTCCACTCAGTCTGCGCTTACATCCACACGCTCGTAAACAGTGATGATCAGAGGTGCTATGATCCCTCTCTCCCCTCAGGCACAGGAGTGCACGATTTATCCCAGACATCTCGAGTGTACGTGGAGGCAGCCCCACCTCATCTACTCCTTGGACCCAGTCGTTCCACCCAGCTGCAGCCCAGTCTCTCTAGGAACCTAGTCAGGGAAACTCCAGGCCTGCACCCAGGAGCTTCTGCTGCCTGCTCTTAACCTCCTCGGCCTTGGTGGCAATCTGGGACCGAGTATAGTTCAGGCATTCCCCACCCTCTCCCTACTGGCTTCCTTAGTATCCTCTCAGGTGAACTAGCCTTCCCTTCCGGGAAGTGGCCACGGAAGCATTTGCTCGCTGCTAAATAGCCCAACTCAAGGGGAGGCTTAGAGAGGGCTTCATGCCCAACATCATTAGGCCCAGATCCCGCATTAGCACAGAGTATAATAAAAGCAGTGCGTCTGCTCCTTAAACGTGGTGTCAAGACAAGCCCCCTGCACCTCCCAGTCGCTGTGCCACAGTCAGCGCTTCTCCGTCGTCGGTGCTCTTGATGCTTCAATAACGAGCCACCTCCGGAATGCAGGGGCCACCAAGGCTGGAGGAAGCACTTTGTCCCTAAAAAAAAAACCTGATTTTTTTATATTATTAATAAAAATAAACACATTTCTGATTTGGGGGGGCGTTAATTTATATATTTATAATTCTGAGATACTTGTGTTGGTACTACTTAATCAAAATGCGATTTTTTTATCTAATTAAAAGTTCTTGTAAAATAATAATGACAGAATGACTTTGGAGATCAGAAGAAGTATTTACACTGCTGTTAATTTTCAAAAGAGAATTTAGTAAATAGTGTCCTTGATGAAAGTGCATGCCAGAGGGTTATTGACTTTTTTCTGTTAATTATGTCTGCTATAAGCACAGAGTATTCAAGACTCTTTCTCTTCATTCTTTGAAATATATGTGTGTATATATATGTGTGTGTGTCTCTCTCTATATATGTATATACTGTGCGATATATACTATATCTCAAAAAATTGGAGAAACTATCACTTGTCATAACTAGTATTGAAATTAATCTCTGTTGTGATTCTTAATTTGTAGGATTTGTAGGGGTCAGTGCTGGTATTATAACTTAAGAGGGTTCCCTTTTACCTTTCTTTCAAGAAATAGGTTGGAAAAATTGCAGTCTTCTCAATTGTTATGAAAATTATTTAAAAATCTGATTAAAATAAAATCCCCCCAAAATTCAAAAACCCAATAAATGAATCCCTTCATTCTTCATGACAAATTATACTTTTCTATAATGACATACTATATTTTGCCTGAAAACAGATTTGTAATTATGTATATTAGATAAAGAGAGCCTTAGTATATTCTACAGGATGATCATCATCCTTGTTCTATAAAACATGTTTATTAGTGAGTTGACCTAATGATAAAATGTGCAACAGTATTGTGGTGGGGAGCGAATAAAATATGTTGCATCAAGTGATTCAAGAAAGATGGGATAAATCTAACAATATCAAATTTAATGGAAATGAGGTCAAATTATCCATCTTATTTCCAAGAAAACCAAATGATATTAGGAAAGTCAGAAGAGAGAATACATAACTTAGCATGAAAATCAGGAAGAAACTATTATAAAATAAGTAAATTTTATGTTCGAAATTAGTAAGAAAAATGGCAATAATATCAGAAAGATCACTTAATTTAAACTGTTCTAATAGGAGTAGATTCAAGTCAAGAATGAGACGATGGTCCTCAGGATGATAATGGAATATGATTTGTAACTCCATCGCTAGTCCACATGTTAGGATGGCCTGCCGATTTCTTCTGGTCCCCTAGGGCAGGATCTCATTGAGGTTGTTAAGAGATAACATTCCACCTGCAGCAAGTTTAACATGAGGACACCAGGCTTATCACATTACTTGTTTTATTTTTCCTGTGCCCTGTGTACAGCCTATTAAAAAGCAAGCGCCTTACAGTAGTTCATGACATCTGACACACACTTCCCTGCAATATGGCCTTGGTGTGTCCCATCTTTTCATCTTTAATCAGGGATTTTAAAGCAAGATTAATGAGACATTATCTTATCTCCCACTTATAAAATTTTTAAAAAGTGAGACCATCCGGGTTAAACATTTCTCCCAATGTCTGATGCTTCCAGTCTGTCCAGTGATCATCATCCTGATAGTGACAGCTAGAATGAAAAAAAGAAGGGGTGATTACAGTTGGCACACCGTCCTATGTCTACTCCTTCCTTTCGGTGTTTGCCATTTTCTATTTCACAGAGATCTGAATGCTTTGACTGTCCACTGCTTCCTGCTAAAATTTGACCGTTATTACATGCATGATGTAATGCCAGATTTTGAGATCTTGACTTTCAGAATTAGCATCTGAAGCTAGAATTTAAATAATAGAATTCATCACAATGTGGTCCATATACAAAATTTGTAATTCTAGCAATATGGCTGGATCCATCTGTAATATCGTAATTCCATGCACTTGTCTGTTGTTGTTGTTTTTTCCTGTCCCCTGTCCTGCTGAGATTTAAATGACTAGAACCAGCGCTCAGAGGCTTCACTCACTTGGTGCTCTTGCGAACAGTGACATTAATCCCTTGTGCATCATCCACATGCTGACTTTCCCACACAGGTGTTGGCCCACCAGTTCCCACACCTGCAGAGGTACTCCAAGCCTGGGTGTGATCAGCTGCAGTTTACCCTCATGCTGTGTCATGCATAGCAGCCCCTGAGTCAGGCACTACAGCTTGGCCTTCACCACCTATATAATCTGAAGGAGCCGCCAAAAATTCTGCATCATCAGTTGCTTCATGAAATACCAAAAGAGTAGTGAAGACACCGGGATCACACTACCTGGCCTGTTAACAAAGTGCACAAACAGTCCCGTCCTAAGAATTCTTCAGTTTGTTTGTCGGCATCTCGAGTGAGGCATTTAGCTACCTCCACCCCAGGTTATTTGTCCTCAGGGGTCAGGGTCATACAGGGTGGCCATAGGTGCAAACTCTTCATAGCAGAACAGTCAATCTTCTCTTCTAGGCCTGATGCAAGTCTGCCTCTCTATTGCCCAGCCCTGGGTTTCTCCTCTCCTTTCCCCTGAATGGAAGCTAGATAGATAGGTTTCTTTTCCTGCATTTCCTCAAAATGCCCCATTCTGGCTCTCCCGATGGCTGGCTCCCTTACTTCTTTCAGCATTTTGCAACAATCCTGGCTTCCTGGTGAGATCTGCCATGAGCATCACATACACAATGGTAGTCCTCTCCCCACCTTATCCCCTGTCTCAGTAACACTTTTCTACATCACACTTATAACCTATTATATAACCTACTTGTTTATTGTGCTTGTTACTTGTATCTCCACACTGGGATATAAACTCTAAAAGGATAGATAATATTGTTTTGTTGTGTTTTGTTTTGTTTAGCGCCAATTCCCCACTATTTAGTAAAGAGCTCAATAATTACTGAATAAATGAATTCAAAGTAACAGCCCCACATGTAGACCACAAGATTTTTCTTATGAATTAGCAAACTGATTTTGTAAACATTCTAGGGCAGAATAGATATGGGTTACATAATGTCATTGTTCATTATGGCACTTTTATTATTATGGCACTTAAATTGTTTCTAAGTTGTTAGTAATTATTTTATTATTGTTTTATCATTGAATATAGGATACGTATCCCAGTATCACTCATGAGCATATCTGGAATTCAACAGTCAAAGTGATCAATGGGAAGGAATGGCCAGAGAAGTTGCTACTTTTTATACCAGGCAATGGCTGCATTCAAGGTAACTTGCTACTAGGTTATGGCCTACTACAATTTACTTTTAAGGAAACTATAGATTATCCACGTGTTCTATACATTGACTGTAATATGATACATAGCAAATACAGATTGATATAATATGAACGTGAAGTTGATAATGCTAAATACTATTTACTATTAGTAAATTTACTAAAACATTTTTTAAAAGTAACAGTAGTAGCGATTGGATACATTTTATCCCTGGAATAGTCGATAATTTAAAGCTGGTAAAATAAACAGCAACCATAAATTAAACAATTTTTGCAATCTCAAAAGATATCAAAAAACCAAATAAAATAATCACCTTACTTACACACAGCACCTTAAATCCAATCAGAAACTAAACTAAGGTTAAAATGTTATTTTTTGTCCAGTGGAATTAATTTATTATATTGCAAGGTGGAAAGATTATTCTACAAATTTTATTTCTTCCAATGTTAAATATAAGTAATTGGTAACTGCAATGAAAAATAATTGTATTGTAATATTTTTACTTACTTATTTATTTATTTATTTTGCGGTACGCGGGCCTCTCACTGCTGTGGCCTCTCCTGTTGCGGAGCACAGGCTCTGGATGCGCAGGCCCAGCGGCCATGGCTCACGGGCCCAGCTGCTCCGCGGCATGTGGGATCCTCCGGGACCGGGGCATGAACCTACCTCCCCTGCATTGGCAGGTGGACCCTCAACCACTGAGCCACCAGGGAAGCCCTGTAATATTTTTTAAATGGCAAATTATTTTAATCATCCATCAATATATCAACAACAATATCAGTATATCAATAAGAAAAAACGTACACATTTTTACAAAGTAAAGAGTAAGAAAGTACAATTGTATGTGTGTTATTAAGGTGTATTAAAAGCTAAATGGGGCTTCCCTGGTGGTGCAGTGGTTGAGAGTCCGCCTGCTGATGCAGGGAACACGGGTTCGTGCCCTGGTCCGGGAAGACCCCACATGCCGCGGAGCGGCTAGGCCCATGAGCCATGCACGTCCGGAGCCTGTGCTCCGCAACGGGAAAGGCCACAATAGTGAGAGGCCCACGTACCACAAAAAAAAAACACAAAAACCTAAATGACTGAAAACAAATCATACAGACAGATTTTTCAGTAAAATCAGCATAACTTTTACACAGAACCTTGTATATATTACTTGACAGTATAATAATTGTCATATAAAAGTCAGGGGTACAAAGCAGGCCAATTTGTATAATTTGTCAGGTAGGTAGTTAGCTAATTGAAAAACTATCAATTTAGTTTTTTAGTTCAAGACATACACTTAAACAGATACAAGATGAAAACTGTTAAATGAAAAACAACACACAAATAAACAAAAATAATTTTAGAAATTGAAATGTCAACATTTGAGTGTGAATGATGCTAACAGAATGGATGGGTCGCCCTATATTGGTATTTCTCTTGAGGCATTTAATGATTTGCTAGAAGAATGAGATCAAGAATCCAAGCAAAAATTGGCTGATTCACTGTGTCAAAGAACTGAAAGGTTAGGATTCATGGTTACAAAGTCAGTGAGGGATTGAGAGACTAAAAACCTATAGGAGACACTACTTGAGTTCAAGACATAGTGTGAAGCTACAGTAATCAAGACAGTGTGGTATGGCAGCAACAACAAGGGAAAAAAAGGTAAATAGATCAGTGGAACACAAGAGAGAAGTCAGAATAACCCTCAATATAGACAACTGATCTCTGACAAAGGAGCAAAGGCAGTACAGTGGAGCAGAGATAGACTTTTAACAAATGGAACAACTGTGCATCCACATACAAATACCGTACACCCTTCACAGAGTGAACTCAAGATGGATCATAGACCTAAATGTAAAACATGAAACTAAAGACTTCTGGATGATAACATAAGAGAAGGCCTTGGGTATGGTGATGCATTTTTAGATACAATACCAAAGACATGATTCTAGAAATAAATAATTGATAAGCTGGATTTCATTAAAATTTTTAAAAGTCTGCTTTGCAAAAGACAATGTCAAGAGAATCAGAAGGCAATTCACAGACTGGGAGAAAATATCTGCAAAAGACACATCTAATAAAAGACTGTTATCCAGGGCTGCCCTGGTGGCTCAGTGGTTGAGAGTCCGCCTGCCAATGCAGGGGACACGGGTTCGTGCCCCGGTCTGGGAAGATCCCACATGCCGCGGAGCGGCTGGGCCGGTGAGCTATGGCCACTGAGCCTGTGCGTTCGGAGCCTGTGCTCCGCAACGGGAGAGGCCACAACAGTGAGAGGCCCGCGTACCGCAAAACAACAACAACAACATCAACAACAACAAAAAAAGACTTATCCAGAATATACAAAGAACTCTTAAAACTCAATAATAAGGAAACAAAAAAAAAAGTTAAAAAAATTGACCAAAGACCTTTACAGGCACCTCCTCAAAGAAGACATACAGATGGCAAAAACGCACACGAAAGGATGCTCCTCATCTTATGTCATCAGGGGATTACATATTAAAACAACAATAAAATACCACCGCACATGTATTAGAATGGCCAGCTTGCAGAACGGACAACAGCAATGCTGGTGAAGATGTGGAGCAACAGGAATTCTCATTTATTGCTGGTGGAAATGCAAAGTGACATAGCCATTTTGGAACACCCGCAGTTTCTCACAAAACCAAATGATCCAGTAATTTTGCTCACTGGTAGTTACTGAAAGAGTTTAAGTCTTATGTCCACACAGAACCCACACATAGATGTTTATAGCAGCCTTCTTCATAATTGCCAAAAATTGGAAGCAACCAAGATGTCCTTTGGTAGGTAAATGAATAAATAAACTGTGGTACATTCAGACAATGTAGTATTATTTAACACTAAAAACATGAGCTCTAAAGCCATGAAAAACATGGGGGAACCTAAATTGCATATTACTAAGTGAAATAAATCAATCTGAGAAGGCTACAAACTGTATGATTCCAACTGTATGACTTTCTGGAAAAGGTGAAATTACAGAGACAATAAAAAGATCAGTGGTTTCCTGGGGTGGGAGGAGAGAGGAAGGTGAATAGGCAGAGCACAGAGGTTTCTTTAGGGCAGTGAAATTACTCTGTATGGTATCATAATAATGGAAATATGTCATTATACATTTGTATAAACCCATAGACTATACAACGGCAAGAATGAACCCTAAGATAAGCTGTCGACTTTGGGTAATTATGATGTGTCGATGTAGGTTCATCCTTGGTAAAAAAACAAACAAACAGAACATTCTGATGAGTGATGTTGATAGTGGGAGCATATGTGGGGCAGAGGGTATGTGGGTAATCTTTGTACCTTCCTCAATTTTGTTGTAAACCTAAAATCGCTATTAAAATGAAGCCTTTATACAAAAGTCCTACAGGAAAATGTACTGCTGAATGGCAAACCCAATTTTTTGTGCCACTTTTACTCTAGAGGCATTTACCAGTTTCTAAGCTGTGCTTCACAAGAGGCCAGCCAACTAGACAGTGGTCTTAAGTGAGGAGATTGGGAAATTAAGCAGTCTCAAAGGAGTAAGGAGAAATGTAGAGAGTTCAGGAACTGCCAAAAACGAGGTTTTCTCAAAAAAGGTTTTTGTTTGAGATCCCAGAATAGCTCCACACTCTCAGCAAAGGCAAATAAAAATAATATAGAACTCAGAATGATTGAACCAAGCATTAAATTAACTCCATGAAAGACTGGATGAAGTGACATTTATCTTCTCAGATTGGCTGACTGGAGATATATATCTAGATCAAGATAATTTTATCCAAAGTCTCTTAACTATTTTCATACTTAATGCCCAGCCTTAAAACAAAATTACTAGACATGTTTGGAGATAAGATCAAATAATAGAAAACCAGTGGAAAAGATACGAGAAAGATACTAGAAACAGACACGAGGATGCATATATTGTAGTTACCAGACGCAGTGTTAAAATCCCTAATATGTTTAAACTTGTAGATGAGAGATGGAGGAATTCCATGCAGAAGTGAAATCTCCATATGTAATATAACCAAATAAATTTTTATCAGTCAGAAACTGCTTAATATATCAGATGACTCTGATGAAAGCATGTTAAAGGCAAACATTTTAATGTTAAAAATCCATAATTTGTTTGTGAGCAGGTAAGATGCAAGCAAAAAGAGAAAAAAATTATAGTGAAATAAAATGTAAAAATAAATCCAAAAAAAGTTAAGTAAGGAAGAAAAATAAAATACAAAAGTAAAGAATGGATAGTGGTGCCAGATACAGTCCCATAATATATTGTTAGATTTAAGTCTACAAATAACAGTGGTCATAAAAGTAAGTCGGCTGAATTGTCTAGTTATGATGTAAAAAGTATCACTCGAGATGCTTTTTGCATGAGAAACATGTAAAGAATAAGGACCCAGAATGAATGGAAGAATATATATTAGGTAATGTTCAATTTTTAGAAAATCCTTGTATAGTATTAGGCACATCAGACAATACAAATTGGACAGCAAAAATCATAACATAGGATAAAGTTTTCACTATAAAATTCAAGATATTTTACTTATCAAGATGGTATGTAATTCTAAACTCGTACAAAACACAAAATCAGGAATATGCGTAGACTGATACGAGTAGGGAAACTGGCTTCAGGCCTGCACTTTTGAGGACCTTTCTCTGGCCTTTCTCGAGTGATGCCGTTTTCCCAAATGGGTGAAGAGTCCACTGGGCATAAAGGAAAGTTTTCCTTTATTGAACCTCATTAAATTGAATAATACTATTGGTATTAAAAACACAGGAAACAACATGTATTTTTTAAAATATTACATAATTAGGATAAAGCTATAAAGCAAAGCAATGAATCGCAAAATTCAGAATCACTCTGGGGTGAGACAGGGAATTATGATCAAGGCACACAGCGGACCGCAGACTCCATTTAGTGTTTTCTTTCTTAGGTTTGTCAGTGTGTGCACAGGTATTCATTTTATGGTTCTTCTTTAAAGGGTGTGTGTAGTTCATACCATCTTTTGTATGCATGATCATTTCACAAAAAGACTTAAAAGAAGAAAAAAATTAGAAAATAAGTATGTAGATTACACAGAATAACTAACAAAAACTATGAAAATAATTGAGTTCAGAAGAAATATTCTGAAGTAAAATACACTGCAATTCTGAGTAAGTAAAATGTAAGGTGATTTTCAAATAAACAACAAAATAAGGAACATTGGATTCCTCTTTATGTTGTTAAGGCTTCTTACATTTAGGAGCATAATCAGGAGGCTTCTATGCACACACTTCCTTAGGTTATAAAAAATTACTTAGGTGTTTAATTTCTTTGATTTGCCCAAGTGTATTGCTTATAAGATTGTTTGCCAAAATTTTAATGATAGCAGTATCTGTGCCAGTAGTGTTTATACCAGCTGTACTGGACTAATTATTTGGTTTCCTCAAATGTCTACTTTTGAAATAATTATGGCTTTTGAGCACATAATAGACAATATGCTTGGAGTATACAAGAATTTTGCCTAAATCGCTTCTTTAAAAACCAGGCAAAACATTTCCATATTCTATTTTACAAGGTCATTGGCACCCAGACCCCAACAATCTTGCCCTTGTCATTATATAAGCAAATTTTATCTTTAGGTATATATACCCTTAAGTTTACTTAAGGTATGATTTACATAAGTGCAGAATATGTTTTGTCCTGTAAGTATTTAAAATATTATATAGTATCTCCCTTGATTTTTTTGGAAAAAAAAAACACATAACATTTCTAAGAGTAAATTTGAGATGCCAACCCAGAATTGCACTATGTGATGGATTAGTGTACCATATCACTGTCAATTATCATAGTTATTATTTTGGTGTGAACTAAATTTGACAAGCTAAGTAGAATGGAATGTTGGTAGCATAGGTAGCTTGTATCTATAGTTGTCCAAACACACGAACAAACACACACACACACACACACACACACACACACTCTGCAGTGATCATAACACTAGGCAATTGGACAGTTGTGAAAACATAATGGTTTCCTATCATTTAAAGTCCTAATGTTTCATAACCTCAAGAATATTGAATATGAGAAAAACAATATCATATAAACCAGTTAACAATGTTTTATTTTTCTCCCTTTCTGGACAATTTTAAAAGATTTATGTATAACTTCAGTGCAGAATGCATTTTAAAATATATTGCATCACATGACTAGTCATACACAATATTTTGAAATTTTGCCACTCAAAAGCTATTAAAATTTTTCAAGCTTGATAGCAAATGAAATCATACAAATCATTTCAACCATGAACAGAGGAAGAAACCGCATTCAGTGCCTGAGGCATCATTCAATTATTTCTTTCCCTTTATAATTTTCAGTATGACTGACAATTACATTTACGTTTTTCTCAAAAAAAAAATCTAGCCTTCTTATTTTCTATTTTTAATTGAAAACTATAGAGAAAATGTCAAGAATTTTGTTCTGCATTTTAACTTTCTGTGTTTACTGATTAAATGAGTTTATTAACAGGATAATTTATTTTAAAATATATTAATATATAAAAATATATTTTCATTTCTATTACCCTTTACCTTTATATTTTAGGTTCTTCTATTAGTATTTTTCTCCATACAAAATATAATGTATTTTTGAAAAGTAATGGTTTCTTTTAAATTTCAATTGCTACTTTATTTTCTTTCTAGAAATAGAACATTTTCTAGTTCTATAAATTTCTATCAAATTAATAGCTTTTTTCCATAATCTTTATAACACATTGTCCAGTTATTGATCATTCTGCTTATTTAATTATGATTTACAAAAAACTCTTTCCAAACTTCACTCTATTTGTGTCTCAGATTTTTTCCAGACTGTTGTGGAAGTTTTTACCTTCTACAGAGCATTCCACAAGTAGTACTCAATACATATGGAAATGTTTTGTGCTTACTTTCAAGTTTATAAGCTCAATTATGGTACATTTATAAATTACCAGTTGGTGGAAAAATGTCTGTGTAAATTGTTAAGGAAGGAGTGTTTTAAGTTGGTTCAAATACTGAAGGAACTCTTATATCAAGTTGGACAGAGCTCTCTCTCTCTCTCTCCTGAAAAAATCCACTGAAAATATTCTAAAATATACAATATCTACGAAAAAGTCTTCTCCAAAGGTGTTTCCTTTTTAGTCTGAGCATATATTCTCAATCCTTGGCAGTCTTTAATGTTTGAAGTTGAGCAGCCTTTGAGCTTAAGTAGGTATTTAGATTTATAAGTTTTTATTTACGTGGTAACACATGAACAGGTTTTTCCTGAATTAAATACGGTCACATGCATAAAAATGTTATCTGGTATTTAATCAATTTCCCTTTGCTTTAATATTTGTCACACCCTTATGCAATAATGCATCATTTTAAAAATAGTTCACCATAGTCCTTTAATTCACTTAAACGAAAATGTATCTTCTCAGCATTTCATTTACCATCCCATGAGTCATATGTTTTGTTATAACACTACTAGTCTAACACTACCACTGAGCCTTTTTAGCCAAGGGTGGTCTACTACTTCCATTAAAAGGCTGATTTTCTGCCTTAGCCCATGGTTCTAGAAAACAGAGCCTGAGAGATATGTATTAAGGTTTTATTAGGCAGTGTAATCTCAGGACAGTAACAGTGAGGGGAAAAGGAAACTGAAGTAGGAAAGAGAGAAAACATACACAAAGTGAGGAGATGTCTTACTGAGCTGGCCACAGATTTTAAGAAAGTGCCAGTTTCCTTGGTCCTGCGGGATGACTTTCAGAAAGACCTGGAGGAACCAGCAGCCTCAGCATAGTCCTTTGAGGGAGGGTGGGAGAGAACTTGGTCCAAGTTGTGTTTCCGTCTCTGTCTCTTAATTATCAAGGCTCGTTCCAGGAGATATTAACTGCCTCGTTTTGTGTTATTCTGTCTCTTGGCTGCTGTCAGGGAAGCCAGGTTCCATAGCTGGTGGTGTGGTACTTCCTCTGAATTCAAAAGTGATGGAGTAAGTCATAGCTTCCATGAGTTAAGAAATGTTGAAAAATATGTAAACATACTCTAATTTCTTATTTGGACACTGGGTTCAGAGGTGATCTCAACTAATACTTTGAAAAACTATTTTACTGTGTCAGAAGTTTTCTGTTTCTTCAAACCCTACAGTTTCTGGTTACGGATTACAGTTTTTTTTTTTTAATTCTCCAATAAAAAAGAAATGTGAACAACACAGTCTTATATTCGTAGGTACTATTATAATGTATGTTCATTTTATTGGGTTTATACTCACAAAAATATAACTATAGGAAAATAATATAAGTTAGATTACAGCTGATGAATATTTGGCTACTGGACTCTCATATCCTGCATGAGGTCTCTGGGTGTTGCTATACAGGATGGGCAATGAACAAGGACAAGAAGCCTTGGACCCTGCATGGAACTGAAGGAAGGAGCCCTGTTGTAAGGATGTGGACTACCTTCAAAATGTATGTGCTGCCCAGTTGTGATATGTTTTTCTAATCAAAATACAGGAAGTGTATAGACTATTGGCATCTCTAAATGTGAATTCAAGCAGAATTATAAGTGGGGCCTGGAGCAATTATGGTTGTTGATCGTGTTAATCAAATATTAACCATTTTCCCTTTATTTTATGCCATGTAGAAAGCAATCTTGTGAAAATATTTTGAATCGTTCCGTGTGTTTGGTGATCTATATTATCTCCTCTTAATATACTCAAAGGAAATGCCAATAAAACACAATTCATCCACATGCTGTAAAGCAAAGGTAAAACAAATAAACCAAAGCAATTCAGAAAACTTCTGTCATTTACATTTACATTTTTTATATTTAAATAACAGACGTTAGATGCTAGGCAGTTTGTTATAAAAGGTTGTAGGTGAAATCCTCTAATCCAATCACAAAGAAAGTCTTCCCACCTACTTCAGATCCCTGGAATTCATTCAACTTAGGGGATACACAATGCACATTGCTTTTTGAGATAATATTTCAGTGTAATCAAGTCTTAAGTTTATTGTCAATGGTCAGTCCCATAAGTTAATGCACATAAGATATCAATTATCAAAAACTTGCCCATTTTTATAGGAAGAGCAGCGATGACACATATGGTAATTGTAATAGGAAAGCATTCAGGGAGTTGAGGATGTATCGAGCTGGTTGAAAATGCAAAAAATTTGCCTAGTTGAGGACCAATTTATTTTTTATTAACCAGAAAGAATATTTCACTTAAGTTTATTTTCACCATATAGAAGCACAAAATTGAGCCATTTAAAAAGTTTAAACAATTAGAAAAATTACTCCAGGCATGTTTTCTTGAGTGGATGTACAGAGAGAGATGAATAGATATAAAGAAACAAAACTGCTAGTCTACTATTTACCTCTATTTTCTAAGCATTGATTCAGAACAGAAGAGATTTTATTTAATGTTTTATGAGTATCCTATTATCATAATTTTTAAGTACTTGGAATCATTTTATCAATGTCTTTTACTACAGACACATCCTTGAATGAGTCTCACTCTTTTAAGAGTGGCTACCTTACTCCCTTTTCTCTCTACCATGTCCAGCCAGTATTATTAAATGGATTTGTATGCGTCCTGCTCTTTCTCTCTTCTTATCTATTCATGTATATGCTCATATATACATATATGTGGCTTCAATTATCACCGTATTTTTATACAAATATAATGATATCACATACATTCAATTTTTCTCATTTAGTAATACAATCAGAATATTCTTCAAATGTTCATATCTCATTCTTTATATGCATATATAATTTTGAAAGTATGTGAAATATATAGATTTGAATGTTCAAATATGTCTTTCTTTTTTACATACTTATTTTACTACCTTTTGCTTCTACTTCTTTTTACTATTTTTTCTCAGTATGCTGCACTTGTCCTGTCCTGAACTTACCTTGCTCACTCTAGCAGCAGTGTCCTTTGACCTTTTCAAAAACCATTTCAAATATCATCTCTTATTTATAAATATGTCTCAGTATGCTCGTATAGCAAAACCGATAGCTTATAAGTTATGCATGTTTCTATCAAATGGTATTAAACCACATATTACATTTGATATAGAATTACTTGATTGTGTGCTTTTCTTGTAAACTAGAAGTTTTCTTTATGATAAAAATTCTATTCTTATTTTACCTCTACTGTCTTACATAGTTAATTTTTTAGTTCATGGTAGATAGTTGGGTATTTAAATTTAATGACATTTAGATTTGGCACCATGGCATGGAAGAAGGAGAAAATAAGAATTAAATTAAGAATTTCACCAAATTGAAAAATTATGAGGATGAAAATTATAGATTAAGGGAATACTTTATAGTAAATGAACTAGACATACTATATGAGTTAAATAAATGATTGAACTAGCTTAATAACAGACTTTTTAATTTTTATTTGCAAAATATTTTACTAATGATATTAGTGTTGTATAATCTCATTTGTGAAAATGGTTGTTTAGCTTAAAGGGTATTTTATATATTTGTATAAGCAATTCCCTTATCCCCTGCTCCAAAGTATTTGAATATCACCCAAAAATACATACCAGATTGCTGTTCTTGGACATAAACCAATTTTATTCCCAGACGAAACCTGATGGTAAAATCCAGAGCATGGAAATACAGGAGTCTAGTGTAGAGAAAAAAAATAAAGGAGAGAATAAAGGCTGTTTAATCATGTTATGGATTTTCCCGTCTTTATCCAACCTAATTCAAATAACTGACAAGAATCTGGTAATACTTATAACTCAGCTGGGACACAAATACCATTCATTTTGCCTGGTAATCCTGTCTGTGTCATTTCCCAGCACATATTTATCACAGAAGCAGTCTTACAGCCTCAGCCATGAGCTTTTCCAGTTAAAAGTCCTGTGTTTTATATACTGTTATTACTTTGCAAAATCAGGTAAAGGAATTGAGCTGTTCTGAGTATTCAGTTAGCATATTTTTCTGTGATTATTTTCCATATACTGTACTTGGAGGTCAGTAAAAGTCATACATGCTAATAGTTCTACTCCATTAATAATAGAATGGCCTTTCATGTAAAATTATTTTTTTGTTTAAAAAATCAGCAAGAAGAAACCAGTTACCAAATGACAGTTGTCTAGACTTCCCATCTTTTAGGCAAGATTTATTAAGATACCAAGTCAAACACTGTCTCTGCTTCTTGACAGCATCGAATTCAGAGTAAAGTCCCATGTCCTCAAATTATTTGTAAAATCACCTAATACAAAGCCCAATTTCTAAAGCAAGTTCTTCCCAACACACTTTTACCAAGGCAGCAAATGGCTTCCTATGGTGTGTAGTCTCCCTCACAAAAAGGAGCAATAAACCCAACTGTTCAGCTACAGGTGCGTTCCAGGTCTTCTTTGGCTTACCTGGAGGACATTGATAAATTTGTTGAATGTGATTTTGGACACTAGACACTGGCACATATATACTGATGTCACCACCTCCTTTGCATTTTGGTCTCTCACTCACTTTTTCTCTTTCCCTCTCCCTTTTCCTTTCACCTTCCCTCCCTGTTTTTCTCTCAATCAGTCTCACTCATCCACACACTCATATAAAAAAAACCAGTACAACCAGTGTAAAAACTTGCATAAAACTAGACTCCGTAAAATGCCTACAACTCTACCCACTGTACTGTAGAGCCACTACTTTTAAATATAACTACTTGCTCTAAGAGAAAGGTAAATATTACTAGCTGTGGGTAACTTGAAAACAGTGATAAGAGCTATTGACTACCATGAATGTTTACAGTTTGAGTATTGCCAACTGCAACTCATTTGTAAAAAATAAATATTAACTTATGGATTATCTGGCTCCAAAATTCAGTTACAGAAAGAGTCATGAACATGTACATGAGGTTATTCAGGAAGCGCACTTCACAATGTGAGACACTTCTGACGTTCTTGGTGTAAAATCCATAAGCAACACAAAAGAAAAACCACACCATGTCCTGAGGGAAGAAATGAGAACCCCAGGAGAGTTAACACTTTCAATCAACATCCCGCTCTTCTACTTTTAGTGAAACATCTTGCTGCTGATGTGTGGTGATATCCCGCAGGGATTATTGCCATTTGAGACAGTTTCTAGAGCTGGCTTCTCTTGTATCCTCAAGTCCATTCTCTAGTAGGTCTGTGTCTTTATTCCCGTCTTGCCCCTAGGTTCTTCATGTCCCAATCCTACTTTTTTTTTTTTTTTGCGGTACGCGGGCCTCTCACTGTTGTAGCCTCTCCCGTTGCAGAGCACAGGCTCCGGATGCGCAGGCTCAGCGGCCATGGCTCACGGGCCCAGCCGCTCCGCGGCATATGGGATCTTCCCGGACCAGGACACGAACCCGTGTCCCCTGCTTCGGCAGGCGGACTCTCAACCACTGCGCCACCAGGGAAGCCCCGCAATCCTACTTTTAACTTGTCTCCTGTGTAATTTGGTGTATATAGCAGAAGTTTACAGTTAAAAAATTGAAGCATCTATGGAAGGATTTTGACGCTTTTAAGAAAACATGAGAAATGCTTCCGACTAAATCACTTCACAGTATAACACAAAATAAATGATTAAATTTGTCACCCAA
The DNA here is from genome assembly GCF_003031525.2 of Neophocaena asiaeorientalis asiaeorientalis. Lineage (NCBI taxonomy): Eukaryota > Metazoa > Chordata > Mammalia > Artiodactyla > Phocoenidae > Neophocaena > Neophocaena asiaeorientalis. Next base: position 2,433,073 of record NW_020173204.1, on the reverse strand, counting down.
ATATATTTCATAAACAAGAAAGTTGTTTTTAATTGCTTCTACCCCAAATTCTGTTAATTGGGTAATGAATCAAATTTACCACTTTTGAATAATAGCACAGTTTTACTAATTAATGTTAATTTGAAAAGGAAAAACAGTATTTGGTGATAACTCATTCATTACTTATGAAGAGTGCTGGCTTATGTGGAATCCTCCTTCTTGTTTAGTTTAAATAATAGACAATCATTTTGGTGTACATTTTTACCCGATGGTTTACTTAAAGTTCTTTATCAATATTATTTGCACAGTTGAGAAAACAACTGTGTAAAGACCCAGGGTAAAATATGCCACAATAGAAAATAATCTCTTTTATGTATGTATTTTTCTTAAAGACCCATGTCTGTCTGAAATTCTTATGGAAGAATGGGCTGTTTCTTCCGGTGGTTTCTATGTATCATTGAGCTGTGGGACACCATTGGCAATTTAGAGAAGACTAATGCCCTACAGGTTAGAGACCAACAGCAGGAGTTTCTCCTATAAAGACAGATGTTCTAAAGATTTATCTGTTTACCTACATAGTTTTTCCTGTCTAAGATACCTAGGGATTTTTGTGCATCATTTGGTACTGATTTGTAGGGTACTGTTGTCATGAGAGAAAAAAAAAAAGAATGTTATATTTCTCTCATTGAAAATACCTCATTTTCTAGCATTTAAGGAGAAGCAGAGCCTATTAAAAAAAAAGTTTGTGAATTCCAAAATGATGCTACTAACTGCCTTTGAAAATGTAAGTACATTAATGACATTTTGAATTTTCCATATGTGAAAACATCATGCTTGATATAATTTTAGTGCTATTCAAAAACTTTTAAAAAGCTTACTATTTATATAATCTCTAACCCGTTGTGAAGAACGTAACTTCCATATGTGAAAACATCATGCTTGATATAATTTTAGTGCTATTCAAAAACTTTTAAAAAGCTTACTATTTATATTTACAAAATCTCTAACCCGTTGTGAAGAACGTAACATATAAAATTAATTTTAAAATACCCTAGAACTATTAAACAAAAACATGTTACAAATACTTAGCACTAAGTCATAAATATGTCAAGCAACTGTTTTCAAAGGAATTACATAATTATCAAAAAATTTAAATAATTTCTGTCAGGTACAAGCAGTAAGTCACACTGTATCATAAATACTTGCATTATAATAAAATTACAATTATGAATAATGGCATTGATATTAGTTGAATTTAATACTTAGATATCATTATGAGCCTAGGAATGGTGATCAGTGGCTCATTTAATCCTCATAGAAGTGATGTGAAAGCATCTTTTCCTACCCTAATGCCACCATAAGGAAATTAGGCACTGAAAATGTGTGTTTATAGTTAACGCAGTTGTTTAAAAATAATGTTATAAAAGCCTACCACTCCATGGCTCTCCCCTTCTGAAAAAAATAGAAGAGATTAAAACTTCTACCTCAATTTAGAGTGGTCTTCCCCAATCTCATATGCATATCTAATTTTTAGCCAATTAAGTATAGCTCTGTAGAAAAAGTGATCTATTTCATCATTCTTAGATGGAAGATACAACAGAGAATAAAGAGAAAAGTTCTCATACAGAAATTATTTTTCTCTGTCTACTCCCTTTACTCTCATCCTCTGAGGATTTTATTATGAAAATGATGGTCTCTCCGCAGTGGAGTAGCGTCCTCACGTACTGGAAAGTTGTTTACATGTCCACATTTCTAGCTTTGACAGCATATGTGAGGCATTTTATGCTCCATGGAAGAAAGGCCTGCAGTGCTCTGAAGGGAGCATTATAGTTATTACACCCAGGGCCCTTGTTTAAGGATCTATCTTTAAAGGACAACTACAAGGCCCATTTAAAATTCACTTCAGCTTCAAACATACTGATAATTTAACTTGAGAATACCCAAATCACCAGTGTACTATTTGTAGGATGTAGTTCTTATTCAATCTACATAGATCATTACTGACACCTAAAAGCCATTCAAAGATATATAAAACTTGGTCTGTTGAAAGTTAAATGAATCAAAAGAGACTATCATCAAATAAAGAGTCCAACAGTGTGATCCAGTAAAGTCCTTAAAAATAAGGAAATATATCAATCAAACTATTTGCCTTTGTATACTGCAACTACAACAATTTAAAATAGTACGAAAATATTTCCTTTCAGTCTTAGATTAGGCACTTAAGTTGGAAGCTGTCAGTAACAGTCAGAGAGTTTCTGAACTATCCCAAGGAGCAAAATTTAACGGATATACATCTGTAGGGACTTGTTTCTGCTTTTTGTTTGTTTGTTTGTTTTGGTATGTTTGCTTTACCTTCCCTTAGAGGATCTACAGCCTTAATCAGATTCTCAAAGGTCTGACATGTCTATATGCATGGATTTAAATGGAAGAATTTCCTCATGGCAATCATTACTCTTTACTAGAATAGTAGTTGGAAATTAAATCCCAGGAAGTGGCTAATCTGAAAATACTTTTCACTTCTCTAGATTACTAAAAAAATTACCACATGTTTCTCTAACCTCAACTCACTTATGTTAAAGCACAACTAGAAAGGGGAGCACATATGAATATTTAACATTTTTTTCATGTGTTCTTTCACAGCTCAACTTGTGACCTACTTGACTGCATGATTTTTAAATTTTTTGGCTACCTGTGACTTTTTATATCTCTGCTTAGAACACTCTGTACAACAAATGTATATTACCTATTATGTGCCAGGTATCAAGGACACAGTTATAAACTAGAAAGATGGTCCCTGTAAACATTGAGCATGTATAGCCTAACAGGCAAGACAAATATTAAACAAACACTTGTACAAATAATGTTAAATACAGTTGTAACAAGTGCTAAAAAGAAATATGGAATTTTGTGTAAGTACATAATAGATCCCAAGTAAGCAAAGAGCAAAATGATCTCAGAATGTGAGAATAACCTCAGATGAGAAAGAGCTTGGCTTAATGGATACTATATTTAAAATAGCTTGAAAAATCGCTCAAGTTCTCACTTCCTAATGTAAAATATCTTTACAGTCATACAATCATTGTTTCCATTATCAACCAATATCACATTGTTTGGTGATTCTTCTCCATGATATATTCTTTCGACAGTGTATTTGTTATTTTTTATTTCTAGAACATTGGAACTTATGATTACTAGTATTTGATGACCTTCTACCTCTTCCAATATGACCTTCTATCTCTTCCAATATTAGTCTAAATATTGTCATTTTTATTATTCCTTTATAATATAATTTGCATTGTATGCAATCATTGAGACTCTAATCAGAGCATATCGATAATACTTTTTATGTGACTGAAGTCTCAAACACTTAGACCTGCCGCCCCCAGATGCAAAGTTAAGCAATAATATCAGAAATGTGAAGTCTACCATTCCATACTGTAGAATATTTAGATTTATTATTTTCTGTTACTGTTCCTTGTTGAGAAGTTAGTGGAGATTGTACTGTCTTTATGAGTGAACTTTATTGCAACAAAAGGCCACAAAATGATATTATTTATCCCCAAAGCACTTTCCTTCTGGTTGCATTTAAAAGGAGTGTGTTGACACTAACAACTTCTCTAAAGTCTAGAGCATGTGGTGCCATATACCTTGGCATTGTCTGTTATGGCTTTGATATTTCTACATGTTGCAGACACTGAGACAGTTTTCATGTTTCTAGGATACAATTTAACAACTAAGTAATTTAGGTTGAGCATTTAAAAGGAACTGTGTCATGCAAAAGACTTATGAATAGGACAAAACCAAATGCTTCAATGCATACTGTTTCAAAAGAAAATTTGAAATTATTAACAAAATGAAATCTTCTTAAAGAAGAAAAGTATTTTTCTTTTTCATTTTTTAAACTATTGTATCTCATAGCTACTCAGGCTACCAGGATCTTTTTCTGCAAAATGGGGGTAAATAATTGTGCTTATTTCATAGAGCGGTATCAGGGTTACATGAAAACAGCACGACTGACAGAGATATAGTACATCAGCCATTCTTTTACATATTATTTTTGGCCAAAAGCTCACTTTCTTTTACATTTGTCACCATTCTGCCTTGAGGTTCATTTAACTTAGTTTATATAAAGTCAGTTAAATCTCATTTTAAACTATTACGTGTGTTAAAGGTAAATTAAGCATTTTAGATATATTATGCAACTATCAAATATATTGTACATAATTGTAGCAAAATTATCATCAGAAAATAGTCTTGATTTACCAAATAAAAATATTCATTAAGCAGCTGGTATGAAAACACACTAAGATTAATGTTAGGAGAACTGGAGTGAAAATTACATACTTCCTTTTATTAGCCAATGACTCTCACACAAACCTTTGTGTTCCCTTCTCAGCCAGACTGTCAGGAAATATCTGCTGATACTTTTAACTCTTACTCTTCTATAAATTTATAGATCCTACTTTTTATTTCAATTCATTATTTAGATATATTTTAATGAGTTGAGATACTTCCAATTCATTCCTCATTTATGTAATGCATTAATTTTGAATGATTTTTTTTTTTCCGGTACGCGGGCCTCTCACTGTTGTGGCCTCTCCCGTTGCGGAGCACAGGCTCCGGATGCGCAGGCCCAGCGGCCATGGCTCACGGGCCCAGCCGCTGCCCGGCCTGTGGGCGCTTCCTGGACCAGGGCACGAACCCGTGTCCCCTCCCCTGCATCGACAGGCGGAATCTCAACCACTGCGCCACCAGGGAAGCTCTTGAATGATTTTTTTACTGAAGAGGAGTTACATGTGCATATATATGTATGCACATAGATTAATATAAATTGTCAGTTGTATTGAATAATAGGTACATTTTGCTTTGCAAAGGAATGTTAACTTATGAAAAATCACCCCCCTGTTGGCAAAACGTTAGATTGAAGAAACAAAAACATGCTGTATTCATCTCAGGAGAACTGGTACTTACCCCACCGAGCATGAGACATTGGGCATAACAGTTATTTGGAAAAATTAAATGAATGAATCCCTACTCTTCACACTATTGCCGGCCTTCATCACAGCAAAAAGCCTAATATTCTCTTGCTTCTTACTCTGTCGTCTTGTTTTGTTTTCTTCTGCCACCATGACGTTTATGTTACTACTTAGATAGAATTCTAAAACACTATTCTGTGTATAGCACTCCATTAATTACAAATCCTTCATGATTCAATAAAATTTCTCAGTATGGTGTTATAGATCATTTATGAAATAGTCCTAATCTGTAATTCTTTTCTACTTACTCTCCCTCTTATAATTCCTACTTTCCATTCTCTCAAAACTCTTGATTCTATTCCTTCCCAGGCCTTCCCTATTAAAAAAGCACAAAATCTGTTGTCTAGTTGTTCACATAAAATTTAGAATCAACTTTGATTCTTCTTTCCTTACACTTGAAATATCAATCTGTCACACATAAGTGATATAATACAGTATTTGTCTTTCTCTCACTTAGTTACTGTGTTGGTCAAAAAGTTTGTTCAGGTTCTTCCATAAGATGTTACAGAGCAATAACTAAGCATAATATTCTCTAGGTCTAGCCACATTGCTGCAGATGCTACAAATGGCAACTTTTCATTCTTTTTATACTCCATTGTGTGTGTGTGTGTGTGTGTGTGTAATACTGAATAATACACCATTGTGTGTGTGTGTAGATATGTCCCCTTCCAGAGCCTATTTTATTTTAAAATGTGGTCATTTATTTTTATAATTATAGAAAGTGTTTTTCTATTTATAAATCATTAAAAGGCATTATAGAATCTTTGGAAAACTTAGATGACTAATAAAATCACTTAAATTCAATAGCCAAGAGGTAATGTCATTTACCACCTGTGGATGTGTGTGCATCTGTGTGCTAGAGAGTGTGTATATGTATAAAATGTATTACTCTTGGGGCTTCCCTGGTGGCGCAGTGGTTGAGAGTCCGCCTGCTGATGCAGGGGACCACGGGTTCGTGCCCTGGTCCGGGAAGATCCCACATGCCGCGGAGCGGCTGGGCCCGTGAGCCATGGCCGCTGAGTCTGCGCGTCCGGAGCCTGTGCTCCGCAACGGGAGAGGCCACAGCGGTGAGAGGCCCGCGTACCGCAACAGCAACAACAAAAAAGTATTATTTTGAAACTGTTTCTCTCAGTTAAGAATTAAGAGTATACATTTGACTTTTGTTGGTATAGGTGCTTTTTATGTCATTATCCTTAATTACTCCCTAATGTTCAATCAGATGGATCTGTCAAAATATGGAACCAGGTTCAACATTTTGATTTTGGAGGGTTATTTCATAAATAATTTGTATTAACGTTATCAGAATTCATTTAAATTATCTGTCATTTGCATGTACTATCAATATATTTTACTAAAATAGAATATTGGTTCCTGGGTCAATCATAATAATACCTATTGTTCATTAGGTTTTACTATTTAGGAGCAGTATGTTCAGAATTTTTACAAATATTAACTCACTGAATAGGGAGCAACCACTTCAGATAGGTACTATTATTATTGACAATTTTGACAATAAAAAAACAAAAGTTAATAGTTATAAAGTGTTTTACACAGTTATTAGCTAATGTTAGTTTTAGTAAGTTTTGTAAAATTGATGTGAATTTGTATATGTAACTACGGTGATATAATCAGTTAAAGGCCTTATTTTGTAATGGTAGGGGCTACCTGCTGGGACAGAAACTGCTTAAAAGTATATAATTTTTGGATTTCTCTGCAGAGCTCTAATATAATGCTAATTTTTGCCCAATTTTGCCCTATCACAATAGTGAAGTAAATAAAATTCAGAATTAAAATTTTGTATCCTCTATTTCCTAGAATGTTAGATTCTGTCCCCATCTCCCAAGCAGAAACTGTTTTTTCTAAAAAATGAGAATGACATAAACAACCTAGAGTTTTTACTTTAAGTATAGCAATGAAGGATAAAACAGTCCAAAATTATGTACTGAGGTGCAGTTCATATCCACCCAGAATGTTAAAAAATAGTTTATATAGTGCTATACATATTGTCTAAACATCAATAGTTGCTGTCCACCATTGGTTTCCAAAGCATTGAGGTTTATAATATAAAATACTGGTTTCTCCACAATTCTTGACAGATGGTAACACTTCTTAGTCTAGTTGAAGCCCATGTGCTCATGGGTTTTAGAAGCAGTTGAAAATCTACATTTCTTTGTTAGACTGAGCACTAGGTTGTATCCTGTTGTTTCCTTATGTAGCTAATGGGAGAGTGGAATAAACTATGCAGCCGGGTCACTTAACTCCTCTCTCCTCTTTCTTGTTGGGGGAATGATAAATTTTGGGACTTGAATCATTGTTTAATGTCCTTTTACTTATTTTGAAATATACCGTTACACTGTATTGTTCTGAAAGATTTCCAGAAGACAATTAGTGATATTACAAATGCTACTGATAATATACCATGATCTTAAAAAAAAAAAAGAAAGAAAAAGAAAAGGTAACTTAAAGTCACAGAAGAGTAAATAACATGGTCTTACCAGAAAAGCCATCCATCCATCCACTTTCTCATTTGTAAATTGCTCAGTGCCACTATATTATATTACTGTAATAAGATGCCATATCAGACTTCTTAAAGCATGTGGGTCCAGGATTTTTACCTATAGGGACTTCAGTAATGCAAGAATGTTTTGCATTTGAGAGCAGGGACACCAGTATAGCCAGCAGGTATATATTGAGCATCAGCTAATTGCCAGAGACTATAAACTGTAACTATACTCAAAGGTATTACACCCCAGGCTTTGGAACTCACTGCCCAGTGATAGTGACACATACGCAAATAAATTATGCACACAGCAATATACATAAGAGGCTTGATGAAGCATTGTGAGAGTTTCAAGGCTAAGATATAAAAGAAATGCCTAGAACAGAGGATCCTTTATCCAAGGTTTTTTCAAAGAGTCAAGGTCTATTTCAATTCTCTCATTTTCAATGTGATGATTGACAAGTGAGATAGATGTTAAATTAAAAAATATATGAAATTTAATTATGGTGTGTTTGACTGCACTTCTACCCCAGGATACATAGGTCTCTGTCAACAAAACTGAAAAATAAAAAAATAAAATATTCATCAAGTAGGCAGTATTTATATATATCTGCCTACTTCCCCTTTCAATGCCTTTTGCCTTTTCAGTTCCCATCCATAGAAACAGACAAAGAAAATAACTGAAATGGAATTTTAAAAGAAGCAAATATGAAAAGGATGATGATGTATGTATTTTTCATCACAGCCTACTAATATTAGCTTCAGTTTCCTATCTGCCAGTAAAAAATACCTGCTTTCCATGATCAAATTGAAAAAAATGTACTGTCACCTTTTTGTTAAATAGGCTTTTATTTTACTTAGGTATCATACATAAAGAAAAGTGCACAAATATTGTTTACTTTTTAATCAGATGTGCACACATGTGTAACCAGCTGAAATCAGGTACCCAAAAGTCCCCATCATATACCCTGTCTGTCACTAGTCTCTCTTTTACATTTTTGGAATTGTATGATGAATACCTTGTGTCTACCTCCTTTCACTCAGTGTTGTGTTTGTAAGATTCGTCCATTTCATGGTGTGTAATTTTATTTACTTAATTTTTATTGCGATATAGCGTTTCATTGAGCATATGACTTTTTCCAAGCACAGTTTTCTTTATTCTCAAATCATTAATGTGAATCGGACGGATCATGTAGACAAGAAAGGCAGTGTAGCATAAAACTGAAGGGCACGGGTACGAGGAAGCGGATGTGCTCTGCTTAATGTCTGTGCGGTCTTGAGCAAGTAAATTAACCTTTTTCCTTTTTGTTTTTTTGGTTTTTTTTGGTTAAGATTTTTGTCTTCCTTACCACATTGGTTTTGGGGTAACTAACTGACCAAGAAACACATTTTACTTTTTGTTTGTTTTGTTTTCGTAGACAACGTCAAAACAATCTGCCAAATATGAGCAGTATTATAAAGGAAAAGGATAAACTCCAGTAATAGCATGTGGGAGTTAGGTGTGACTTCAGCTTAAACTTAATGCAGAACTTAGTTCTAAGTGAAGTGAAGTGTAGGTTATTGACATTGGAAATAATTTCCTTCATTTTGAATTCTTTTTTTTTTTTTTTTTTTCGGTACGCGGGCCTCTCACTGTCGTGGCGTCTCCTGTTGTGGAGCACAGGCTCCGGCCGTGCAGGCCCAGAGGCCATGGCTCACGGGTCCAGCCGCTCTGCGGCGTGCGGGATCTTCCCGGACCGGGGCACAAACCCGTATCCCCTGCATCAGCAGGCGGACTCTCAACCACTGTGCCACCAGGGAAGCTCCGAATTCTTTGATATTCTCCTAAATTAAAATAAATCAAAATGCTTAATCCAGTTTTCTAAAAAAATATTATATGGTGAATTTGAAAATATTTATAAACATCGTGTTACCGTAGTTTTCCTACTTTATAATATTAGTATATGTGCCAATAATATTGTATTTTTTTGCCATCATCTTTTTATTATCAAAATGTTTTAACATGCTATGCCTAGTTTTCCTCTGTTTCCACCCACATCACCTCGTCAAACCTTTTTTGGTTATTCTTACAGACCTTTATTGTATTCATATATGTGTATAATACATCATTTATTAATAAATGTATTTCTGTTTCTTGCATGTTTTTTTCTTTTTAGTACATTATCTGACTTGGAGAGATAGATTTGTGTCTTTGATTTTTATTTAAAAATGTTTACTGTAAGACCAAAAACTTGTTCATGGTAGAAAATTTGTAGACTACACTGAAAAAAATAAGAATAATGAACAGTAATTATTACAATTTCAAATTAAGAAAAAGATTGATAAAGAGAAAAGAGGGAGAAAGAGGAGGAACAATTGAAGGAGAGAGGAAGAGAGGGGGAGGGAGAGGGAGGAAGGAAAGAGAGAAGGTAAGATCAAAATGTGCTAAGCAGAAATCTTAAGATGGGCCCCAAGAATCCTGGTCTCTCGTGCATACATACCTCGCGGTTATTTAATCAAACAGTAACTAGTTTATTCTGTGCTCTGCGAAAGATTTTGCAAACATAATTAAATTTATGGTAACTTGTTATGCAGAAATAGAAAACAAATACAATTTCTGTCCAAGTACTCCTTTTTTTATTAAAAGTTAAAAAAATTAAAGGGTATTTAAATGAAAAATTAAAGCGCTTCTCAACATGGATGTCTCTCCCCACATAATGACTGATTCCTAGACTATGTCTAAACAAAAACAATGTACACACTTTAGTGATTATGATTTAAATAAAAGATACTCTATAGGAAATATTTTACTGCTTGTTTCTTTTTAACCTATAACTATATCTGGGCTATAGCTGCATAGCAGAAATAGAGATCAACCTCATACTTTTTAATATATGCATCATATAGTATGTTATGTGTTTTATTTAACCAGTTCTCTATTGTGGACACTATATTTGCTTCCACTCACTAGTGCAAAAATATGCAAAAATAAATTGTCTTCTCTTGCAAAAATTTAATTGTGATTGAGGTTATCGTTCTATTCAGAATTACTGAGAATTTGAACATATCTTGCTTTAAATTTTTTCATATTCTTTGTGTATTTTTCCTATTGATGGTTTATCATTTTCTATTCAATTTATCATTGATTTAACATTTAAAGAGTAGTTTATTAAGATACATTAATTTGTCATGAAGTATGTCCATTTTAGACTTTTATAAATATTTATAAATTGCCATCCACAAAATATCCACAATTAATGCTTCCTCCAGCAATCCATGAGGACATGTTTTTCCTTCATCTATAGCAATGCTAGATATGTGAATGATGGGTCTCTTGTTATTTTCTTCTCAAATGGTGATTCATTTTTGTTACCTTTCTGAATGGACCCTTTTTTCATTCAGTTTTTAAGTTACTGCCACGTGTATACAAGAAATTCTTGACTTTTATCAGCTGATTATCTGAAGAGGTGGTAAATTAAGTATCGATTTATTACTTTTAGTACATTTCAGTTGATTTTTTTTGGCTTTTCTAAGTATTTAGCATATCATCTTAGATGATTACCTTCAATATTTATAAGTAAAAAAAATTCCTGTCTTGTTTCATTGAGTGTTGATTGCTAATATTAGCAGTAATAGTAGACTTTTTTGTCTTAAAATTTTTAAGTGAGAAAATTTTGTCCTTTTAATATTGTGCAATGCATTTGGAAAGTTCCTGATACATATATATAGTTGAAAAAGTTGAGGTTTATTTATTTAATTTAAAATTTAGGAATATGTGCTGAATTTCCTCAAATATTTTTGAGATATTCTCATTTTTTGTTAATTTTTTAATTTAACTAATTTATAGAGTGGATTGAATAAAAAGAGTCCATTATGTTGAATGGTATTAAGTACATTTATGTATATGCCATTGATCAGAATTATTCATTCATATATGGCTTGATTACATATGCTAAAATTTATCTTAAAATGTCAACTGATATTCATGAATAAGATTGCTTTCCAATTGTTGTTGTTATTTTTTATTATTTTGGAATATGTGTTGGAGTAGTTTCATTGAATAAGTTTGGAGTCTTTATGTAACATCTCCATGGATTAAACATTTTAATAGAAGTCACTTCAAATATCATCACATGATTAATTTTTAAGCAGTATACATTGACCACATTTTGCAACTATTTAATGTACATATTTATAATTTTGTGATTTGTAATTTTAAAAATTGATATTCATCTCAAGAAGCATGCACTTGATTTTTCATATATTTTGCCATAAATTTCCAGATACATAGTAATGTATTTTTTTTGTTTTTTGTTTGTAAAACAAACATTTTTGTTTGTTTGTAGTTAGCTCCAATTTGGACTTAATGTTTCTTAAGCTAGAAGAGTTATGAATTCTTGGGGATTATATAGTTATTGTGCTGTTTTACAGAAGAGAAAATCTAGGAACAAATAGTGACATAGTGTACTTTTTCTTTTTTAATATGTTATTACAAGATATTGAATACGGCTCCCTGTGCTGTACAGTAGGACCTTGTTGAGTATCTATTTTATAAATAGTAGTTTGTATCTGCTAATCCCAAACACCTAATTTATTATGTTGAGATATGTTCCCTCTGTACTCACTTCGGTAAGAGTTTTTATCATGAATGAATGTTGAATTTTATCAAATGCTTGTTCTGCATCTATTGAGATAATCATGTGATTTTTGTCCTTTCTTTTGTCCATGTGGTGTAGCAAATTGATTGATTTGCCTATGTTGAACCATTTTTCTGACCCTGGGATGAATCCAACTTGATCATGGTGTATGATCTTTTTCTGTGTGTTATTGGATTTGGTTTGCTAATATTTTGTTGAGAATTTTTGCATCTATATTCATCAAAGTTATTGGCCTGTAATGTTCTCTTTTGGTATTGTCTTTGGTTTTGGTATCAGGGTGATGGTGGCTTCATAGAATGACTTTGGGAGTGTTCCCTCCTCTTCAATCTTTTGCAAGAGATGAGAATGATCAGTATAAGTTCCTCTTTGTATGTTTGGTAGAAATGCCCAGTGAAGCCATCTGGTCCTGTACTATTTTTGCAGTGATTTTTTTTTTTATTACACATTCTATTTCACTTCTAATGACTTGTCTGTTCAAATTATCTACTTCTTCTTGATTCAGTTTTGGTAGACTGTATGTATCCAGAAACTTGTCCATTTCTTCTAGGCTGTCCTATTTGTTGGCATAAAATTGTTCATACTATTCTCTTATGGTTGTTTGGTATTTCTGCTGTATCCATTGTTATTTCTCTTCTTTCATTTCTTATTTTGTTTATTGTATCCTTTCTCTTTTCTTCTTGGTTAGCCTGGCCAGAGGTTTGTCGATGTTGTTTACCCTTTCAGAAAAACAGCTCTTGGTTTTATACATTTTTTATTGTTCTTTAATTTCTGTTTTATTTATTTCCTCTCTGATCTTTATTATTTCCTTCCTTCTGCTGACTTTAGGTTTTGTTTGCTCTTTTAATTCTTTAAGGTGGTAGATTAGTTGGTTTATATGAGAGTTTTCTTGTTTTTTGAGGAAGGCCTGTACTGCAATAACTTTCCTCCTAGGAGTGATTTTGCTGCATCCCATAGATTTTGTATGGTTGTGTTTTCATTGTCATTTGTCTCAAGGTATTTTTTAATTTCCTCTTTGATTTCATTGTTGATCCATCAGTTTTTTAGTAGCATGTAGTTTAGTCTCCATGCAATCATTTTTTCTCATTTCTCTTTCTGTGGTTGATTTCTAGATTCATGCCATTGTTGTCAGAAAAGATGCTTAAAATAATTTCTATCCTCTTAAATTTGTTAAGGCTTGTTTTGTGGCCTAGTACGTGGTCTATCCTAGAAAATGTTCTATGTGCACTTGAAAGGAATGTATATTCTGTTTCTTTTTTTTTTCCTTTTTAATGTAATATCCTGAAAATATCCATCAAGTCTAATTGCTCTATTGTATCATTTAGGGTCTCTGTTGCCTTATTGATTTTCTGTCTGGAAGATCTGTCCATTGATATTAGTGGTGTGTTAAAGTCTCCCATCAATTTCTCCCTTTATGTCTGTTAGTATTTATGTATTTAGGTGCTCCTATTGGGTGCATACTTGTTAACGAGTGTAATATCCTCTTCTTGTATTGATCCTTTTATCATTATATAGTATCCTTCTTTATCTTTCTTTCTGGTCTCTCTTTGAAAGCCTATTTTGTCTGATATGAGTGTTGCTACCCCACTTTCTGTCATTTCCATTTGTATGAGATATCTTTTGCCATCTTCTCACTCTCAATCTATGTGTGTCCTTCACCCTAAAGTATGTCTCTTGTACGCAGCATATTGTAGGCTCTTGTTTTATTATCCAATCTGCCACTCTATGTCTTTTGATTGGAGCATTTAGTCCATTGACATTTAAGGTTATTATTGATAGATATGTATTTATTGCCATTTTAAACCTTGTCTTCCATTTGACTTTGTATTTCTTCTTTGTCCCTTTTTTCTTTTGTGGTTTTATGATTTTATTTTGTATTTTGCTTGAGTTTTTGTTTTTCTTTTTTTGGTTTTCATGAATCTACTGTATGTTTTTGATTTGTGGTTACCCTCTTTTTCAAGTATGTTAACCCATTACTATATCTAATTACTTTAGACTGGTAGTCATGTAGGCTCAAACACATTCCAAAAAAAAAAAAAATTGTACATTTTCTTAAACCCCCTCCCACATTTTGTTATTTTCATGTCCTCTTTTACATCTTCATGTCTGTCCTGACATAGTGTACTTTTGATATAGTTATGTCTCATTTATTTCTAACCTTGCTTATAGAGCTAGAAGACTGATTATTTAGTCACAATGTTATCCTGATACATAATTGAGGAAACCTGGTAACAGATGCATAGTGAAAGCTTTTGTAGTTGTGTTCTCTTTCCCCTAATCTTATTCATAAAGCTAGTAGAGTTCTTAGGCACTGTGGTTAGTAGCTGATACTTTTAAAGCATCGCTTCTGTTTCAATTATGTAGATATTAAAATATATTAATCTAATCAAATACTTTGGTTTAAATTTAAAATTCAAGTTAAACTTTAACATCAAATAATTTAATCAGTAATAATAAGCTAACAGATTAGTGTTAGTTTTTATAAAAGTATTCAATTTGTACATCACCACTTATATTTTAATGTCTCTAATAAAGCAAGAGAATTTTAAGAGTTTACTTAGTTAACACACACTGTTCCATTATTATGCAGAAGAGGCAGTGAGTGAAAAGGGTGATGAAAGTGTGAACTTTTTAAGAATCAGGGATCAAACCTCATATCCTTATTCCCAGAGCTTGACTCTACTATTTATATGGAGATACTATAAAATCATATCAATGCTTTTATCTCTGACCCAAAAATATATTAAATAAGGTTGACTGGTAGGCATATTTGCTTTTTGATGTGACATATTTTTGAAGGCCTGCAAAGATTCAAACAGGTTACAAATGAATTTTTTTTTTTAAATCCCTCTGAAGTTTTGACAAAAGTGGGACATGTCTCAGTAGTTTTCTGTTATTTGTTACTTTCTGAGTCCAGTGGCCCATATGGCAGAAGAGCTCTAAGAAATTATTTAGCTCCTCTGAGATGTATAAGGGCAGGACCACACGCCCTTCATTATTTGTATGTACAACATACATTTTCTTCCTTCTAATACTTCCTGGTTCCCTTTAACTTAAAATCACTGACTCTTCCTTTGAAGAAAAGCATCCATCCTTGTTGTTAGGAAGAAAGCTGTACGCTAACACTCTATTTTTTCTTCAGGTGAAGCTAGGTGAGCACGATGTCTCCTTTACTTCTTTCTAAGGCATGAAGGCACAGGCTCAACATTTTTTCTATCAATTCCTTGGCGGTTCTGTTTGACAAAGTCGGAGGAAGAATTTACCTCCTCCCTCAGGCTTACAGGTTGTAAGATTCTCAGAGATTTCCACTGCATAGCTTTCAGCAGATTCTTGTTTTGAGAAAAAAAAATCAAAAGTAAGCCATGTAAAGTGTTAGCAACAAATCTGTCTCTATAAATGACATAATCTGTCCCGACAAGTTACAGTCTGTTATGTGCTAATGTTTAACCGATTTTCATCTCTTAATATCACAATGGCTCAAAATATTTGGTGAATTCGTATTTTTGGTTATGTTATCCACCATTATTTGTGTTTAAGTGGGGGGCTTTCATATCATCTCATTCTACCATGTAGGATAGAATTATTTTCAAAAATGTGAAACTTAGCCAGGTTGTCTCTGGGAGTAAAATGAGAGATTCAGAAAACGGAGGTCAGAGGGTATATGAATAGGGAAGAAAATGATTTTTCCTTCTATCTATGGTATCAAATGAATAGACCAGTATATTCTACATCCATTTCATCTTTCACCAGTTGGCTTTCATATCTCATAATTAAGCATATTTCTATCTTTAGTCTCCCTTTTTCAAAAAATTCGCATTCTCTATTATGTATATGTAACTCATGTTTATGATTATTGACCTTCCTAGGTGACAGTGGCCTGAAATTTAACTGGGATTTGGAATAATAACCCCTAGTAATATTTGTGAACCTCAGCTCCACTGGTTGAGGAATATGGGTTTCAGAATATAGATGTGAATGCAATGGTCTCCGTGTTCTTACCCAGATTGCCGTTTTTCTCTCATTTCCCCTCTCAACCCCTAACTTTTTCCTTTGGTTTTTATTAATATGATCATCACATAGTCTGTTGGGCTTGGGATTGAGTTTATTTACTCTAGAAGGAAAGGAAAGCACAGGGAAAACATACAGGTATCATTAGTCATTCTGATAATTTATGAGCTTCCATAGTCCTGCAGGCACAGAGCCTTGTAAACATCATAGTTTACCTTTCTTGCACACAAATGTAATTTATTTCTCATATAGCCCAGAAGTCAATTGTAATTTACAATCACTAATCTACTCAGCATCCTGGAATCACTATTCTACCCTCTTAGACACCAAATTTTCTATATATTTATATCCTAACAACTTCCCATGTAACTAAAATTGTGTTTTTTTCATTCTTTAAACTTACCTTTGAATTCAACATGTTTAGCATACAGTGCTCGGTGCTGGAGTAACATTTTACAAAAAGCACATTCATTTCATTTTATGTATTCAACACATATATGTTTAAGAGGGGAAATATTTTTGAAATACTTCCCTAGGTATCTTTTCCCCAGTAGTCCACATACTTTTTTTTCTTCACGTGTGTAACCTCATTGTGGCTGAAGCAAAGATTTATCACCCCAGGAAGGGAAATGTGGGTACTGCCAAGAATGGTGATTTGCAATCCTAGATGCCCTTTAGAACCAACCACCTGGGAACTGTTTAAAAATTGCCAGTGCCTGGGATCCAATCCAGACTAATTAAACCAGAATTTGGGGGGATGGGTCCTGAACTGATTATAAAACTACTCCAGGCATAATACTTTTCTGTTATGCAGCCAGAGTTGAGAATGGTGGATCTAGTAAGAAATGGATGACTTGTCAGCTTAATGAGATTCCTATTTCTTAAAATCTGGAATATCCTAATCCAGACTTTTGAAATTCAAGGGAAATTATCTACTTACCTGTAGTTGGTAGAGATGGAAGTTAGTTTTATTATTGATGATATGCATTTATAATTTAATCTATTAAATACTTAATGAGCACCTACAATATATATGCAAGGAAAGTGTGATTAAAAACCACATAGTTTTTAATGTGGGAGCTGTTGGTTTGTTTACTTTGGGTCATAAATGAGTCCAGGATGGATGTATGAGTCTCTTTCACGGTTGAAAAGAGATGGCAGTAGAGTGAAACTAGTATCTGAGTAGGATTTAATAAAGGAGCCGTTTATCATGATGTGGGCAAAGTTTAGGGAAATCAACAAGGAAAGGGGCAGGACCCTCGAGCTGGCTACTAGCGGTGAGAGACATCAGCATTCCTAAGCCTGAAGGTGCCGGTCAGCCTAGCTGTGTTGGGAAGCCTTCCTGACAGAAGCCGTGAACCCCTCGAGGGTGATGCAGCCAGTCCCACAAAGACCCTGGGTAATTCTAAGTTAATTCTAGTTGAGTTCCTGCCTCATACAGCCCAAATAAACCCAATAGAGGCAAGCAACTTACTGTGGAATAACAGTGTTAAGTAAGAATTTGGCTTTGACTTTAACCATATAGCATCTTAATGTTATTTTGAAATTTCTGTTTTCAGTTTCCTATAGAGATGTGATTTGGGCACAGTTGAGGGAAAGATGCCAAAAAGTGCAAAACCAAATCAAAACACACATAATGTCTGTGCCCTTATGGTTATTGTAGACTGAAGCCCTGGAGTACTAGGATGAAAATGTGTCCCCAAGGTATTTTTGATTGACTTTCACAGGGTCTCCACGCCCCTGGGGGAAGGATCTGAATGTTTTGGACAGAGAATTGTGCACTTCCCACTTACTTATTATCCTGTCTGCTACCTCTGTCCTGCAGACCATCCAGTTCGGTGATTTTCTACAGGAAGTCTCTGGGCCTTCAGTTATTGGATGTTATGATCTATGATCTCTTAGATGATGAAAAATTCAAATAGGAAATAAGTTAATGGGAAAGTCCAACTATTAGGAGAATCTCAGAGGAAAGTACATGGTACGATGAAGATGATACCAGGTGTGTTAGAGAAAATTTCTCATAGCAAGAGATTTTGTAAGTTTGTATTTGAAAATGTGTATGAGATTTCCTAGGTGGATTGGGGGTTTGAAGTAGAGCAATAGAAACAGAGCAAACGTGAAAATTCTTCTAATGCAGAGTTTCTTAAAGTGTGATCTGTGGACCCCTGAAGGGTCCCTGAGATCCTTTCGGTCCATCTGTGACATCAAAACTATGATGTTTCACTGTGTTGAGATTTGCACTGATCATGCAAAAAACAATGGTGGGAAATACTACTGGACCTCAGCACAAGTCAAGACAGGGCACCAAGGTTTTCATTTTTTACCATCACTCACTTGCAGAATGTAAACATGCCTGTTTCACATAAGAATGTCCTTGGTAAAGAATTAAAAATTTAAAATTTTATTATATAGTGATGCTTCAGTACCTATCTTTTTGATATTCTGTTGGACAGTTGAAACCACTGATAAAGCACTTCTCTTGAAAGTTCTTGTGTTGACAAAGAGCATTTACATGATCTTTTCTGTTGAGAGTGGAACTAGCTACATTTTTTTTTTTTTTTTTTGGTACGCAGGCCTCTCACTGTTGTGGCCTCTCCCGTTGCGGAGCACAGGCTCCGGACGCGCAGGCTCAGCGGCCATGGCTCACGGGCCTAGCTGCTCTGTGGCATGTGGGCTCTTCCCGGACCGGAGCACGAACCCGCGTCCCCTGTATCGGCAGGCGGACTCTTGACCACTGCGCCACGAGGGAAGCTCCCCTAGCTACATTTTTTAAATGGGAAACCAGTTCCACATACAAATAACGGTGTGGTGAAAGTAAGTCAGAATTGGTTGCTGAGGGACAATTCACAGAGGGCCTTTTAGGCATTGAAGATGATGCCCTTTCACATAGGAACAAACAGAAGCCATTTAAGGAAGTGAACATATGTGGAGATAATTACAAAACTTAATTGACCAATTTCTCTTTAAATGAATTATTTCAAGTTTAAAATTAGGCCTCAAAAACGCCCCTGCAAACTACCCATGTTTCTGAATCAAATTTACTTCCCCACTCCATCAGCTAAAATTTACTATATTATTTTATGTTCTATTTCTCATGTGTTTCCCATATGCCTTTCTCTATTCAAAGTTTAAGCTGGTAATCTCACTTGTTCCTCACTCAGTAAAAAAGAATTTACCAGATGACAAGTCCTTCATCATATTAAGAATATAATATCCAGGGGGCTTCCCTGGTGGCCCAGTGGTTGAGAGTCCGCCTGCCGATGCAGGGAACGTGGGTTCGTGCCCCGGTCTGTGAAGATCCCGCATGCCGCCGAGCAGCTGCGCCCGTGAGCCGTGGCCGCTGAGCCTGCGCGTCCAGAGCCTGTGCTCCGCAACGGGAGAGGCCACAACAGTGAGAGGCCCGCGTACTGCAAAAAAAAAAAAAAGAATATAATATCCAGTCTTTAGAAGCTATCTCTATAAAGAGATGAGGAAACTACAGGCCTAATTGCCTACATTTTTTAGTTGCAGATTTAAAAGGTAGATCTACTGTCTGCCAGCCTGGCAAGATTTGTGCCTAATATATTTTTAAAGTACTATTTATTTATTCTGACATTTTAACCTATAAGTAACAATATTTAGGGCAAAGCATTGGAAACTAGGAAGACATGTATTATCACTATATTTTTACAATCAATCCTGAAGCTAAAGTGTTTTTCTCTCTTGGAACAATTTTACCTTCGATGTGGTTCCTAGCCTAGAGCTTTTAGAGCTCTTAGTGACAGGTGATTCCAGACCAGGCCACTTACCAAAAACAAAACAACAACAAAAAAAACGGAGACTCCCTTAATAGAGACTTTTTCCACATCAAAATTATAGAAGGTCAATTATTTTTTTTAGGCAATTTCAGTCAACAACTAGAGGAAACAATCTTCAGTTCTTCAGGCAAGTCAATATAAAATTCTTCATTTTTGTCATCAATCATTATTGTTGACCATTATCCCTAACTTCCTGTTGAAATTTCTTAAAGGTTTTATTTTCCTCATCTAGTAATTTTCCTTTAATAAAGTGAATTAGCTGACCCTGAAAATATTCTTCTTACATGTTACTTGTAGAAGCTATGTACAGTCTTCAAATAAATGCCCATTTTTATCATTTATCTTTGTCTAGATAAATGATAAAATCACAAATGGATGGATATAGCATTTATCACAGAGGGGCTAAGAGGAACATTTATAAGGAACTTAGAGTTCAGACTTGGGATTAAACATCTGCATTACCCTGTACTTCCATTCAGAAGGATAAAAACAATTGAAAAATAGCTCGTTATCTTGCAGTTTTCCCCTTGAAACGTAAATGATCACACTGTGTACAGCATGAATTCATAATTTTACACATCCTAATACCATAGCTACAGTTATGCATATATGCTGTATTATATACTTTTTTGTGTTAAAGATGTTTATTTGCTATATATAAACATTTAAAATACTTAGCCTTTGGTGTTGCCCTTTTTTCAATTCTTTGTTTTCGAATACACTTTGAAGCCCCTATACACAGAGGTAACTCCAAATCTCTAAATCTCTGAGAATTCCAGTTCGATACAAACAAGGAAGAATTTTCCTCCTATTTATACCATTAAGTATCTGTCAGACCAATAAGAAATAAATGTATTTAGGGAAGTTATAGCAGCATAAAATCAGTAAGTAAATTTTGGGTTTAAAATATAGTTTAATGTATTGTTATTAATTGTTTAGTTTATTTTACATAATGCGATGTTATTTATTCAAGAGTTATCAATAGATGAAAACTATATATCAAGCTAAAATTCACTTCAGTAACAGATTTCCACTTTTGGAGAGAAAAGTAAAGGAAAACTAAAAGATAATATGCATTAAGCAGATTCTAAAAAGGAAAAGATGTGGTGGGAAGTAAAGGAAAGCTCAGTTAGAGTAAAAACGTTAAACCTTAAGCTGAGTTGATAAAATATTAACTAAACAACCAGCCACACCTACTGGCATTTTAAAGTAGCATTCCCAGTGAGGAGTGCAGTTGTGTGTGTGTGTGTGTACCTGTTTCAATGTTGAATAGATTGGAACAGATTTAAAGTTATAGCCACAATAGTTGCTTAACTGCAAAGAAATGTAAGTATAAAGCCATTGTTTTCCAGTTAAAATTATTGTTATTTCATAAATACAGACTAACTCTTCCCAAATTTTTATTCTCCCATATGTTCTGTTTATCAGAACTATTTCTCTTTTTTTTTAATAGAAAATTCTTGTTTCCAGCAATAGTAAGTTGCAAAACTAGGCATCTGTTTTACTTCCTTCTTACATATAGCCTTTACAGTGTGACTTTGCAGTTACTCCCATTGAGATGTGAAATCTAGTTCTCTTCCCCTTGAATTTGGTGTGTTGTGATTTTCTTTGTCTAATAGACTGTAGCAGGAATGATGGTGTTCTAGTTCACAGCCTTGTTTGCTTCCACTCTGCATTTTTGGATTACTGGCTTCCATGTGGGATGCCTGGGCTAGCCTGCGGTAGAATGAGAGATTATGTAGACCAGAACCATGTCATTTCAGATGATGCAGCCAAAGCTCCAGACGTTTAAGAGAAAGGAATCCAGATCAGTAAAGCTAACACACAGCTTACATGCATCTGACAACAGATGAATGAGAGACTCCAGCTTCAACCAGAAAAACCACTAAGCCGAACCTAGCTGAAATTGGCAATCACAAAATCATAAACTAAATAAACCCTTAGCCACTAAATATGGAGATGCTGCGTTACGCAGTAATGACTAAGTTACACCAAAACCCATACTGAAGTGTGTTGACTCAAATGCAAGAATGTCCTGCTGTAAAACAATTTTCAATTAATAAAACTGGTTATCTTTTCATTTCACTTCAAGGCAGGTAGATAAAATATATACAATTAGAAAATACACAAATTATCTGACTTTTCTTCTATTATTATTATCTTTAGAATTTTTATTTTTACATGATGTTTAAGTTTGCAAATATATTCTTATTATATGGTTAAGCAGGAAATTATGCTATTACTTTAGATATAAACCATTGTTTATTTTATACAAATTATTAAGTGAACAAAATGTTATTTCATGTGAATATTGAAGTTTGTATATATTTTGCATATTTATCATAAAACTGTTCCATTAGTCATATATTTTAACCTTTGCTTAGCTGCAAATGGAAATTACGAATAAATTTAGTAAATCTACATTGAAAACTCAGCTGTTGTAAATTGACAAATAAATTGTACAGTTATTAAATAATTAAGTTCTATAATACTGAATTGTCTGCTCTAAGAATGAAATACAGTAAAATATAGTTAAATAAAATATCATTTTAGGTATTAACTATTACTCCATTAATATGTGCTACCTTGGAAAAACTAAACTCTGACAAAATAAACTTCCACAACTGAATGAAGTGGCTCTTGTTCTGAAAACTTGAATTTTCTCTCAGAACTTATTTCATTTCCATGGCTCTTGTGTAGAACTCATATCCTATGTCACATAAAAATATTACATTTTACATTCTTACTGAGAAATCCTTACTGTAGTGTATAGACACATAAGGATTGGGTAGCATGCATACTTAGGTAAATGTACAGAGAGATTTTCTTTGCAATTTTTAAAAAGAATGTGATGTATGATACTTACATTCTGTTTAAAATTGCATAGAAACACTGAACTTCATACAGTTCCTATAAAAATAATTTAATTTTGCATTATGTTCATAAATCATCTCTGGTGTTGCGTACATATATAAAAAATGTAATGGATTCAAATAATGTAGAGATATGTATGTTCAACGTATTGATGAAAATACCAGATCATAGATCCTCTTAAGAGTAGAGAGATTTCATGGTATATACTCTTTGTATTAACTCCCGGTTTATAAAAAGTTTCCTGGTTTATAATGTTCATTTCAGTTGTGAAATATTTAATGTCACAGGATGGCACTTGATTTAGCATGAAAGGGAATTTATAGCATGGACTTGAAATCCATGGATCCTTGCGTTTCAGTCCATACTTTTAAAACGTTGTGTCAGTTTTAACAATCAACATTAATTCACTTTGCTATGAGACATGTATTTTATAATTTACCTTGTTTTATGAACAACATAGTAACTTTTATTATTTTTTTATTTTTTATTTTTTTGTGGTACGCGGGCCTCTCACTGTTGTGGCCTCTCCCATTGCGGAGCACAGGCTCCGGACGCGCAGGCTCAGCGGCCATGGCTCACAGGCCAACATAGTAACTTTTAAATTTCTATGTGTAATTTTTTGAAAACTGTTATTTTTATTGTATTATACAAATAAATGAAGATATAAAGGTGAGTGTTAGGTAGATAACAATGGAGAAATACCACAAAGATTTATTTTAATCTGCATGAAACCAGAAAATTGTTATCAGTAAACATCATTGATAAGAGTTTTTAATTTATTTAGAACAATGACTACTATATTTCCCATTTTGGTTATATGACGTATATTTGTGGATTTCCTTCTTTTTGGCTGAATAATATTCATATATATATTCTATGAATGTATATATCACAACTTCTTTATCCGTTCATATCTACAAATGTTATATTCTCTTGTTGGATTGATCCCTTTATCATTACATAATTATATATATAATGAGCTTATTACAGTCTTTGTAATAAAGATGCTGACATCCTTACTGATTGCAATAAAGTTAATTATTATATAATTTATATAATTATATCATTATATATCATTATATAATTATATATATATTATATAATGAGCTTATTACAGTCTTTGTAATAAAGATGCTGACATCCTTACTGATTGCAATAATTAAAGTTAATTAGGTTTAATTAATAAAAAATTATTAACAGACTTCACTTGGAAAGAACATTGTATGATGTATCAAGAACATTTTTTCTAGTTCCAGAATTTATTATTCCAAATTATTTTAATGTCACCTATATTCCAGGCACATATTTGTTGATCCCCAATCTTGGGAATTCTTCAGGTGAAATTCAAAACTGGCTCTACAGACAGAGGGAAGGGAGAGACCAAAGGAAGAGGCTGACCATTTCAGATTGGTAAGTGGCAGTTTTGATAAGCAAAGGAACTTTTATATGAGGCTTGTCTTGGGCAAAAGGTGTAGATCTCTGCACCTGCTTGCCAGAATTTTAACGTTTATACAGAGGACTAATGGGGGTTCATTCACTTATTCAGTCCAGATTGTCTCGATAGCACATTACTCTCTCAAGTCTGCGTCCCTGAAATGGCTGCCAATATGGGAATAGTAGGCAGAATGTACGGTCCAAGGACAGAGAGAGGGTAACAAGCTTCCAGTTGTCTGGTCCACCTTGTGGGTCAACTGGTGGTCAAGTCCTTCTGATGACCTCCTCCAACAACATTAGGAGGAAAAAATGTATGTGTATATATATATATATATATATATATATAGAGAGAGAGAGAGAGAGAGAGAGAGAGAGAGAGAAAGAGAGGGACAGAGAGACTATTTAAATTGTAAAATTTAGTCACTTTGAAATAGTAGAACATTAAATACCTATGCTTTTTTTTCTTTAAAGCATTTTATCTAAGGATTAGATTTAAATTGATAGCTAAAAGATACCCTAGTAATTATCTAGTTAAACCATATAATTTCATGGAAAAATTAAGGTAATCTACTGGGATAATAGAATCATTATCTAAGATTCTATGCTGAGACTCTGGATACAGGTACAAATGTTTGTTTTAGGAAAATTTTGCTCGTTGATTATTTATATTTTCTTAATTGCAAGAATGTTTTCACATTTAAGTTTTAATGTTATGTTTATTCGTGTATGCTTTGTTAGTTTTTAACCTTTAGATGCAAGTATAATTAATACATGTATAACCTAATGATTAAAACATTGAGTATGAAACAAGGCATGTGTTCTATGAAACCAAAAGTCACTCCTCTAGGTCTATAATCTACAAAGAGATCATGCAAAGTTAAACATTTCAAAGGATTGCAGGCAAGTGAGGGGAACAATGTTAGTAGGTAAGGTAACAACAAAGAAGCAAAATAAATGAATATGATTTATTATGCTATTGATACAATGCTAAAAATAAATGTCACTAACATATAGACAGTTTTAAGTAAACAAGCTGACTTAAATAACTTCAGAAAACAGTGTTTTGACTAGAAACCCTAAGGATAATGATTAAAAAATTATAATAAAAACAAAAGCTGTATTAAGTTCTTCTGCCCATTTTTTAATTGAGTTCTTTGTTTTTCTGATGTTGAGTTGAATGAGCTGTTTATGTATGTTGAATATTAACTCCTTATTGGTCATATCATTTGCAAATACTTTCCCCTATTCAGTAGGTTGTCTCTTCGTTTTGTCGATGGCTTGCTTTTCTGTGCAAAAGCTTTTAAGTTTAATTAGGTCCTATTTGTTTATTTTTGCTTTTATTTCCTTTGCTTTAGGAGGCAGATCAAAAAAAATATTGCTACGATTTATGTCAAAGGGTGTTCTGCCTGTGTTTTCCTCAAGGAATTTTATAGTATCCAGTCTTATGTTTAGGTTTTAATCCATTTTGAGTTTATTTTTGTATATGGTATTAGAGAATATTCTAATTTCATTCTTTACTATATAGCTGTCCAGTATTCCCAGCACCACTTATTGAAGTGACTGTCTTTTCTCTGTTGGATATTCTTGTCTCCTATGTCATAGACTAATTGACCATAGGTGTGTAGGTTTATTTCTGGGCTCTCTATTCTGTTTCACTGATCCATGTGTCTGTTTTTGTGCCATTACCATACTGTTTTGATTACTGTAGCTTTCTAATATAGTGTGAAGTCAGGGAACATGATTCCTCCTGTTCTGTTCTTCTTTGTCAAGATTGTTTTGGCTATTTGGGGTCTTTTGTGTTTCCATACAAATTTTTAAATTATTTGTTCTAGTTCTGTGAAAAATGCCATTGGTATTGGTATTTTGATAGGGATTGCATTGAATCTGTAGACTGCCTTGAGTAGGATGCTCATTTTAACAATATTTTTCCAAAGAGGAAATGCAGAGGCCAACAGGCACATGAAAAGATGCTCAACATCACTAATCATCAGGGAAATGCAAATCAAAACCACAATATCACCTCACACCTGTCAGAATGGCTATCATCAAAAAGAACACAAAAAATGTTGGTGAGGGTGTGGAGAAAAGGGAACCCTCATACACTGTTGGTGGGAATGTAAACTGGTACAGCCACTATGGAGAACAGTATGGAGGTTTCTCAAAAAACTTAAATTAGAACTACCATATGATACCAAGTTACTCAGCCATAAAAAAGAATGAAATTTTGCCAATTGCAGCAACATGAATGGACTTGGAGGGCATTATAAGTCAGACAAAGACAAATACTGTGTGATAACACTTACATGTGGAATCTTAAAAATACAACAGATTAGTGAGTATAACAGAAAAGAAGCAGACTCACAGATATCAGAGAACAAACAAGTGGTTACCAGTGGGGAGATGGGGACGGATAGTGTTAGAAAGCTTCTTTACAGAATAATCCCAAATGATATATTGATATGGGTTTCTTCCCTTTCTGAGATGGAGCTTATTCATCCCTCCCCCAAAATGGGCTGGAATTAGTGATTGCTTCCAAATAATAGAATATGGAAATGAGAAAGTAGTAACTTACAATAGAGAAATTCAGCAAACACCTCCCTAACCAACCTTAACTAAGTGATCAAGGTTAAGTGCATCAGCAGTAGGGCATTTTGGTATCAACCTTTTGATACCTGACACAGTGTGAAGAAGAGCACTTCACCTCCATCTGTTTGTCCTCAAAATCCATAACCCAGTGCAACAGTGGGACAAAGAAGATAGCCACACCCCAATTGAGGGACTTTGTACAACTCTTCAGAACTGTCAAAGTCATGGGAAAACAAACAAACAAAAAACAAGGAGAGTCTGAAAAACTGTCACGGAATAGTAGAGACTTAGGGCACATGATAACGAAATGCAAAGTGACCATCTGTGATTGGATTCTGGAACAGAAAAAAAGGCATTAATAGAAAAACTACTGAGATTCATATAAAACCTCAAGTTTAGTTAATACTAATGCACTAACATTAATTTTTAGTTTTGACAAATGTGCCGTGGTATGTAAGATGTTAGCATTAGGGGAAAATGAGTAAAATATATGTTGGAACACTCTGTACTATCTTTAAATCCTTTCTGTAAAGCTAAAATTACCCCCAAATTAACATTTATCTTATTTATTAAAAAAAAATGAGAGAGAGAGAAAACATTAGGAACAGACCATCAAGGATTCAAAACTTGAGGAAATGAAAATTTTCATGATTGCACCAGAGGGAACTTCATCTCACCAACATGCTGGCAGATATAGCGGGAGGAAAATGAAATGAATGCTATAGGAAGGAAGTTAGGATTAACATCTTAAGTCTCACGACAGTTTAAGAAGCATTACTCTAGCTAGCAGCTACATTTTATGTGAATTAAATTTTCTTTTTATAGTCTCCCCCCACCACATAATTTATTTGAAGCTTGCCTTATTTTCAGGTGGGAATATAACTGAATTAAAATCATCCTTAATAATACAGTGTCTGATACAAAATTTGTGGCTTCCCTAAGTTGGGATAACAGGGTTTCATTCAGATAAACTGTGTGGAAAAGAGGTTGCTGTGTTAAATGGAGTTGTCCTTTCACATCTGTTCTCTACACTTCCCAGCTGAGGAGCTTTTGAACAGACTCTTGTCACTTCTTCTGGTTGACTTCAGTGAGGAAATAAGAGGGCGGAGGAGGGTAGAATTGTAATTGATAATAGCTGTATACTCCACAGAAGCCTCCTATTGGGGGGTTTCTCCTGCAGGTTAAGCTTTCTATAGCTTCTAGCAAAGGGTCCCTGCTTTGGGCTGAATTGTGTCTCCCCAAAATTCATGTCAAGGTCGTAAACCCCAGTACCTCAGAATGTGACTGTATTTGGAGTTAGGTCTTTAAAACAGGTAATTAAGATTAAATGAAGTCATTAGGGTGGGCCCTAATCCAGTATGATTGGTGTCTTTATAAGAAGAGGAGATTAGAAAACACACATGCACAGGCAAAGGACCATCAATAAGCCCAGGAGAAAAGCCACAAATCGAATTAACCCTGCTGACACCCTGATCTCAGACTTCTGTGCTCCAGAATCATTAGAAAATAAATGTCTGTTGTTTCAGCCACTCACTCTTATAATTTGTTATGGCAGCCCTTGCAAATGAATACACTCCCACACCTGTCTCTTTTAGCACAGCCTCCTCTTACTACTGTTGCTAGTTCTGAGATGCTTCACCATCTCTTGTTGGTTTCCCTTATCCCTGAAAAATTTTGTAAGTTATTTTTAATCAATCACCGAGATTTTAGTATATTATGTTATCTGCCAGGATCCTGTTGGATGTATTACTCATCACAAAATAAACAAAGTGAACAATCCTTTTCTCTAGATATTCTAAATAAAATATATGTCAGTTTTCTGGATTATGAATCACAAACTGGATTTTAAACAAATGTTCTCAATGAGACATAGCTGGAGTTTGGGGGTAAGTATTCCACTAATTATCATTCTCATGTAGCTTAGCATCTTTGAGTTTATATTAATACGATTAATTTATACGTATGCCAAAATATATGTTTAAGTAGCCGGCCTCTTTAAATTATGAGACTCTTAAAAGAGTAAGTCAACATTTCTTTGCCAAATGTGTCACCTTCATTTTGAAACTCATTTAAATCACCATTTCTTGTCACACATAAGATAATTAATCCTATTGCATTGTATTACATCTTGCTTTTGAGAAAACTGTATAATTCATTTGGATTACTCTTTCTGTCTAAAAAATAAATCCTACTGTCTTCCAGTGATGATGAAGATTTGTCATCACAGGGTACTAAAGATCTTCCAGAAATGTTTAAATTGTAAATTTATTATTTTTTTTAAATTAATTTATTTATTTTTGGCTGCGTTGGGTCTTCATTGCTGCGTGCAGGCTTTCTCTAGTTGCGGCGAGCGGGGGCTACTCTTCGTTGCGGTGTGCGGAATTCTCATTGCGGTGGCTTCTCTTGTTGCGGAGCATGGGCTCTAGGCATGCGGGCTTCAGTAGTTGTGGCACGCAGGCTCAGTAGTTGTAGCTCGCGGGCTCTAGAGTACAGGCTTAGTAGCTGTGTCCCACTGGCTTAGTTGCTCTGTGGCATGTGGGATCTTCCTGGGCCAGGGCTGGAACCCGTGTCCCCTGCATTAGCAGGCGGATTCTTTAACCACTGCGCCACCAGGGAAGTCCCAAATGTAAATTTAAAAGAAGTGTGTCAAAACTGGCTATATTAATAAAGTTGATTTTGGATTAAGTATATTGTACAGCTTGGTGACTATTCCAAAGTAGTACTTATTGAAATAAGTATGTTAAAAGTTAATTTCTGCTTGTTTTTGTTTGTTTGTTTTTAGTATCTTCAAAATCTGTTATTCTCTGTGATATATTTACTTTAAGGAAACATGGATTATTAAGTACTGACAAAGTCTGAGCAGAAAAAAAATTCTTTATACTAAAGAAAAGAGAGAAAAAACATAATTTTAAATAAATTCCAAATTTTGAGGTTCATAGTATTGGCTTTTTTAGGCAATGCATTTCTTATTTACCATTTCTTATATTTGAGATATTAGAAAATTTCAAAGAAATCACTACATTTTTTTTTTTACTTGGCTCTTGCTAAATATTATTGTTGTATGGACAAGACTTTGTAAAATGAAATGATTTAAGTTGATTTATATGTGTAAAATATACATTTTCCCCATGACTCCAAATTTAGGTGAGACTATAAACCCCTTGGATTGTGCATAAATGTTCACTAGACATTGCTGCTTAAAATTTTTAGAAAGATAAAAATTATTTAGTCTTTTATGAAAGCGTTGTCCATCAGGTTGCATTTAGAATGGTACAGAAAATTCATGAGAGTAACGATTCATGTGTCAGTCAGTCAGACTAAAATGGATACATTAGATTTCACAGAGAATCAAAATGAAACAATTGCCCTGCTGATTGTAGGACAAATCAGTGAAGCCTCTTACAACATCTGCTGGAAGTTGTTAAGTGTTTGCTGATATAAAGCCTGCCTTCTATTCCCTGCCATCACTCAGAGAAGTCCTGACCAGTTTAAAAATCAGTGTTCACAGATGTACATAAATCACCAGAGATGAGTGTTATATTTTCAAAAAGCTGACTTTTTCTCTTGTGCCTCTGAAAGTTTAGCAAATAATTTAATATTCAGATTCAGAAGTTGATTAAATTATTTTGAAGATCTTAAGATAATCAACCAGAATTTTTCACCCAACTTAATATGTAAAGATAATAGTGATACTTACATTTTCTTAGCAATCAATAGTTTTCTTGATTCCTCGCTTTACACTGTAAAATTGAAACACTACTGGAATATAAGGAGAAAAGAGTGAGACGCAGGGTATCATCTTTATTGAAGATTTCCATGTGGTTGGCTTTGGCAAAAGGGTTAAGAATGACCAGTAGGATTTCAGCCCTTCTAACTTCACCTTTTATCCTCTCTGGTCTTTAAATTTAGCTCTATTTCATTTCTATAGTAGTGCTTATTCCATCAGCTAGCAGAAACAGACATTTTTAAGAAAGTTATAAAAGTTCTCTTTTAGATTTACATGTCCTAATAAACATATGTTAACAATAATATCTACCTTAGAATGTAGGACTAATTTAGTTATCTATAAAATATACTGAGAACAGTGTCGAGACATATTAAGAAATACATAAATATTTTCTGTCATCATCATTACCCTCATTATTATTATGAGAAGTTATTTGATTCACAAAAGTGTATTATAGACATCTACTTTGCTTCAGGAATTTAAAAAAAGACTGAAATATATTCAAAATAATACAATAGCTTATTACCCAGTAGTATAACCTAAAATGTGATTCCTGAGTGTTCTGAGCCCTTGCGGTTTGACTCTTCCTCAGTGGAATCATCAGAGGATGCCCTTAAAAATTCTCTAGATTACAGTTACCTTTTCCTTTGGACCTAAATTATCAGTATCCCTATTAATGATAGTTAAGATTAATCCCCTTACTCATCAAGGTAACTCTTGCTGTTGCCTGCTAGTTCAGTAAAAACCTTATCTTCCTATTGAAGCAACCAATATGTGTATACCAGTGAAGTATTTCTCACTAGGAAAGCAAAAATTCTAAGCCAGATAATCCCAGTAGGCCAGGGAAGGGGGAGAAGGAAAAGCAGATTTTCTTGTTTTTGTTTTTTCAGTTGAATCATCACATGTAATAGTGAAAGATATGACTGCTTTTTCCATCTATTTTTGTTCTTTTCTTTTTGTTTTTATTTTTTAAAACTCTACGTTCTAACTGAAGGAGAGGAAACTCCATCATGCATTGCTAGTGTACCCCTAGAGCTACTCAGCTAACGTCTACATATATCATCAGCTGACTTCATTACTAAATTTTCAATATGTCACTTCATATTGTAAGGACTGTTGTTCTAATGTGAGGGGCAGTATGGTAAGTCCAGTGAAGGAGGCGGGTTTTGTAAAAATGTATTTATCATATAAATAAAAACACTTTTGAAGAGTCTAGAAGAGAAATGAGGATAATATTAATAGGTTTACCACAAAAATTGGTCTAATCCAGGACCGTTTCAGACAGTCCTGGATTTAAAGTCTTCCCACCAATGAATGCCATGGACCTCAACCTATCATATTAAATATATGTTCATACACTGAATTATTTGCATAAAATCATTGCCATTACTAGGTTTCTCATGATGTGATATAAGGCATTAAGCAAGTTCAAGTATGCTTGGACTAACAGTAAGTAGAAGAAAGAAATCCATATCCCAAATAATCAAGAGTAAACGTTGCTTCTCCAAATGTAATCAACCTTCCGTGATGTGTCTGCTTTGCTGTGAGACAGCACAGCAGTGTGGAGATCTAGAAATCCTTTTAGCTTTATTTCCATTCAGTGGAAAATGTTCAGATCGCACAGGTGTGTTTTTTGTGGCTTAAAGATTACCTTAAAGAACGATGTCTCTTCATTCATTTTGGAAACAGTTATTTTACGTACCCTAGAACACTAGATCAACAGAAATTTTACTGAAATGACAGACACATCTGTCATTTTATGGATTTAATTTTATGGAATTAATCCCCTACTTTATGCCCCAAATAATTCTTAACAGTATATATTATACCAGATATCCTCTAAGTACTATATTATACCAGATATTCTCTAAGTACTATCAGTACTATCAGTAGGGAGATGTGAGGAATTTATGCTGTAATGTCCCATGCGGTGTTGGACCTTTAAGGCCCTTTTATTCTCATTTGTGTCTTAGAGCCAAAGGGTGACTAAAACCCAGTGTGATAGAATGAACATATGCTGTTATCTCTGCCTTCAGCTTCTGGTATTCTCTGACTATTGGAGTGAGAGGGGAAAACCCCACCTTTGACAGTTCAGGTGGTGCTTATCAAATCGTAGGGCTCTGTTGATTTGCTCAAGTGAGGAGTACACGTCAGGTAAAATCTCCGAATTTGAAGTTTCCAATTAATGAAACATGTTAAACCGCTATCTTTCTCCCAAAACCGTGTGACTTCTTTTGAGAACAACCAGGAAATCTTATTTTATGTCTTTGTGGTGACACTAATCTCTGTGATTCCCCAAGTGAAATAGTATTGCCTTTGGTTGAGTATTTTGGGAGAAAGATGTTTCAGTTTGGTCCCTCATGCTCAAATGATCATATAAGGATTAGAGCAAATATGAGAATTCTGCCGAATGCTATTACAAATATATGTTTAAAAACCAGAAAAATAATTTTAGGTAGGATTAAAAGACTCACTAAGAGAAATATTTACCACTTGACAAAGAAAGCTTCACTCTCAGCAGTGGACCCCAGAGGTGTTCAGTTTGCCCAGAATTCATGAAGAGCTCAGAGCCAGTTTTGAATATTTTCTGTAATGTTATTTTCAAGATTTTTTTAGTGTCCTAGTACATATTTACTCTGCAAACGTAGCAGCAATTATATTTGAGGAATTCTAGGAACAAGAATTATGGAACATACCTGCGATGTTTGAAATACTTTCTGAGACTTTGCTGTCCTGGGAATTCTGAGGTCCCAATTGAAATCAGAAAAGCCCGTTTAACTGGAGTATCTCCCATGGTGGCCATAGGCAAGACCACTATGGACTCTGTTCAGTAGATTTCTTAATGACTTGGTGAATGAATTGACCTCTGTGTCCATTCAGAGGGCATTGTTTGGGGGCAGTGAGTGTCTTACACCTGATAAATCTACTCAAAAATTTTCTCTGTGTTCTTAAAGTCTATTCACTACATTTTAATCAGGGATTTCTGGGACTTCAAATTTAGTCTTCATGGCCCACTACTGAATCCAAATATATCATCTAATCAAGAAGAGTGATTATAAACACTCCCATCTGCTTGACCTAGCACACCGAGTACAGAATATCTGGCAAATGCATTCATATTCATAAATTCAAGCCAACCAAAATTATGTTCAACCTTAATTTTTTCCAGCCTTCAGAAACCATTCACAGATTTTCTTCTCCTGATTTTATTCTAAATAATGAAATTTAGAACAACTTTAGAGTCCTTAAGTCCTTACATGTAGGTCTTCTGCTCCGAGGTTTGACTTGGTAATTCATCCACAGAGCATGATCTAATCTGGTACAGTCTGGAGAAAAGGGGGAGACTTGCATAATATTTCTTTCTTCTTGCAAGATTCTTCTTTCAGGAGAGGTTGCTAATGGATCTTCAGAAGGGAGAGGAAGAAATGATCCTACTAGCAAGGGAGACTCTTCATTATAAGATAATGTTTATGACAAAGTGGTATTGGGTTTTTTTCCAGCATCTAGAACAGGATGTAGAATGTAATAAACTCTCAAAAGAGATTTGTTGAATGAATGAATTCAGACCTTCAAATTTGACCCCCATTCTCTTTTTCAATCAATTCCCAAATGTTACATAGAAAATCTAAAAGGTTATGAGTTCAAGTGTTATTTAAATTTGGCAATAGAGGATTTGAAATTTGATTTTTTTAATCAGTTTTCTTAGCTGTGTGGCTGAAAAAGATAAGAATGTACTTTAGCATAATTATAGAATTATGGGATTTAGCCCAATCAGAGAACATAGAAATGTGAAGTTTGCATCCTTTTTATTTAAGCAGAGTATTTGAAAGGATCAGCCTTCCTCTATAGTATTTGAAATAATAAAGTAGAAATACTGAATTTTCTTCTGTGGCAGTGACAGTTTATTGCTGTGGTCTTTAACTCATTTATCCATTCAGTACAAAGTGATTGGTGAGACTCCATCACAGCAGTGACACAGCAGTGAATAAAGAGGTATCTTTATCCTATGGAACTAACAGTTTAGTAAAATGAGACAAGCAATAAACAAATTGAGTGAATATATGACACATCTAATGAAGATGGATGCTATGCGAAGGAAAAAACATAGTTTATAGGAGGATAGGGGGTGCTGGGAAAGGACATGGGTTGCTACTTTATATTTTCTGCCCTTTCCTACATGGTGTTCATTTTTCCAGGTGGTGAAAGGGGATCGTTTGATGAATTGTTTTATAACTGCACTCCTTGAACTGACATAAAGTCATCCCTTGTCCTTAACTGGATCTTCACTGCTTTAAGTCCCACCAGTCCAGATGGCTTCTCCCTCATGTACCCAGGTAGCCTACTCTTCGTGTATAATCAGTACATGCACCAGTTGCTCTGTCATTCAGGTTTTGGTGTTGAGTGTGAAGGCAAAAAACAAAACAAAACAAACTGCAAAGTTGAAGTAGGAAAATAAAATTATTAGAAACTGGTGTTAAGATCAATGGAAGCTCAAGATTGTTAAAGAAATAAAAATGTAATTACACAGTCACAGGGATGATACCCAAAATAGTAACACAGAATCAGTCCTCTCATGGCACAGATACACTGCAGTTTCTACCAAAATTCCACAGTTGTTGGATACTAGATGCTGCTACCCAAACTGTTACCACATCTACCTTTATAAATTATTGCCACTCCCACAGCACTCGCCAAAACTTATATCATCGGATTTTGTTTAAATGATGGGGATGTGTTTATCTCATTTATTGAAATTATGATGAAATTATGACCTACTCTCAAGGAAGATAAAAATTGCTGACTCTCTTGGTAGGTTTTGATCAGAGGATAGATCTAACCTAGATATTTCAATCAGAACGTTATAAATACAGAGGATTGGAGGCTTACCACAGTGTTTGAGTGGAGGATGAATGCCAGGAAAGCTGTCACTAGAAATGCAGGAATCGTAGGAAAACAACACTAATGATCACAGCTCCCTGATGCGATGAAATGACTCATTCACTAAAGAAGAGCCGTATGCTTCTAGAGAAATATCGCATTGACTATCTGACGGTCACAAATTTTCTTTTTATTTTTTAGCAACTTTATTAAGGTATAATTGATATATAAACAACTGCACCTATTGTCTATAATTTGACGAGTTTGAAACATACGTACACACGATACCATCACCACAATCAAGGTAATAGACATATTCAACATATCGCAAAGTTTCCTTGTGTCTCTTTGGGGATTTTTTTGTTTGTTTGTTTTTGTGGTAATAATGCTTAACGTGAGATCTGCCCTCTTAACAAATTCTGAAGTGCACAATACCGTATTTTAACCATAGGCACCGTGCTGTACAGCAGCTCTCTAGAATTCACTTATCTGACATGGCTACAACTTTGAGGTCAGGCCTGATTAGTACTTGGATGGGAGGCCACGAGCTTTCCGTCACTGCCAAAGCAGTAACAGCTTCTGCCTCTATTTTGGTTTATAAATTTCAAGCAAGTGATTCTTGTTGGTAAACTCTAACTCAGAGGTTTGCTGTAAGTGAACTTAGAGAATATTGTTCTAAAGTTTCCAGACATTTTGATGAGGAGAGAACATAGAAAGGGGCTGGGACTGGAACACAGATGGCAAGACTCTATCCCGTGCATTCACTTCGTCAGCCTTCCTGAAGCTAATCACAGGCATATGTACTCATACAACATTTTTTAAGGTAAATAAAAACAAACAAAAGTAATTATGTAATCACTGTTATGAATAAGAGCAGAAAGAGGAACTCTAAGAATTTAAAGAAATATTATTAGAAAATGAGAAATGAAAAATAAACTGGTAGATCTCAGAAAAGAAATGAAAGAAAATAAAGAACCATTACAGTATTTATGTGAATATGAAAGCAGTACAAAAGGACATAGCACTGTTAATATAATAAATTAAGAAACATAAAAGGCACGATCAAAAATAGTGAGAGAAAGGAAATGAAAATTAACAAAGTGTTAAATAAATTCTGAGTGAAATAATTGAAATGGAAGGCAGGGAAGAAAATCTAACTTCTGCCTAATTGGTGTCCTTGAGGACAGAATTGAAGCAATAGATTTAGAAAAGAGAGAATATTGAATACATAAAAAATATTCCAGAAATTAAAAATAATTTTTACACATACGAATTAAAAGGGCATATGTTTTCCAAGGAGATAAAGGAGATTTGGCATACAATAATCAACACAAAGATACAGCTGGTAAAGGTACTGAAATTTTCTAATATAAATAAACAAATCTTAAAGCAGAGAGGCAAACAATTATAGTAATTTCTAATGGAAAATTTATATCCTACTTATCCCTTACTACATCCATTGACAGAAAATAGTGACACAATGAGATGTTTCTCCAAGACATTTTGTAGTAAACAAACTATCGTTCCCCCAAAAAAGAAAAGGTAGCTGAAAACTGTTGGATCAAGTAAGAATTAGTTCCCATAAGCCCTTCTTTTAGAAAGTACTAAATACTGATATTCAAGCAAGGAAGAAATTAGTCAAGCGGTTTTGCCAAAATCTTGGAGGCGACCAGCGACCATTGACTATTACAAAATAATAAAAGTAATACCAAAATAAATACGGTCACAAGCAAGGGTATTAATGATATAAAACCGGCATATGTAGAAATGATGTAAAAATATGTGGATAAAAGTATATGCAGAAAACTACAAAACAGTGATGCAAAGTGTTAGTGACGATCTAAATAAATGAAGAAGTAAATCATGTATATGAATTGGAAGACTTGATATTCTTAAGATGTTGATTCTTCCCAGTTGTATCCATAGAATCAACATAACACACATCAAAATCTCAGCAAGCTATCTTGTGGATATCAATAAACTGATTCTAAATTTTATATGAAAAGTATAAAAACTTAGAATATCCAGCACAGTTCTGAAAAAGTAGAGGAATATTGGTGGACTCACATTATCTGATTTCAAAACTTACCGTAGAGGCCACTTTAATTAAGATAACATGACATTGGCAAAAGAAACGGTATGTAGATCATTGGAACTGACTAGAGAGCCCAGAAATAGATCTACACTAATGTAGTCAACTGATGCTTGACAAAAACCAAATTTCCAAAAAAGGAAATTAAGGAAGCGATTTCATTTTCAATAGCATTCAAAGTCCTAAATTAACCTACGGAAATCAGTGGCCTTTTCATATAAAAGCCACAGATAGAAAATATATCAAAAAAGTTCCATTTACAATGGCCAAAACTGTGTTAAAGCCTCTAGATATAACACAAAATGAGCTTGATCTATGTGAAGAAATATTTAAAATATTACTCCAAGACCCAAAGATGGCATAAATAAATATAATGCATGGCTGGTTCTACATAGTAATATTCAGAATGATAAGAATGTCATTTCTCTGTATGTTCTTCCATAAGTATAATGAAATCCCCCCAAGAATAAAAGTAATATTTTGTGGGAAGGAGACGAAACAATGAATCTGGTTTTAAAGGTCACATGAAAAAATAAATCAGCATGATCAGCTAAGAGCTTTCTATAAAAATAGAGTATAGTGGAAAGGCAGAAGGGGTTAACCCTACCAGGTATTAAAGCACAACGTAGAAATGCATAGATCAAAGTCAAAATTCTAGAAATAGCCTTCACACAATTCTGGAGTCTACTATATGAATTATGGTACATTTAAAAACCAGTGGGGGGGGAAAAAAAAAAACCAGTGGGAAGAAAAGATGGATGATTACATAAACTGGTGGGGAAACTGGAATGCCAGGTGGTTGGGGGGGAGCCATATATTTTTTACTAGAGGCAATATTTAGCTTCTTGGAAAAAAATCTCTACCATGTATAATCTATATAGGCAAAACTTGTATATGTTATACTTACATATGTTATATTTTATGTACTTACATATGTTATGTTTTATATTTTGTGTAAGTTCAAAGCATTTGAACCATATACCATATTACATTTGCCCTGAGAACTAGAACTATTTTAACGTTGGGACAAAGATGTAACCCTATATTTGCAGCATCAGATACGGAGCAAACTTCTTGCGTGATCTGATGTTTGGATAGTTTTTTTTTCTTTCATTTTCTACTCTATAAATTTATCAGTCAGGTTGTTTGTATAATTTCTGTTTTGGTTGTAAATAATGCAGTAGAAAAAGGAATATATGACTTCTATTTGCAAGGTCTTTTTCAGGAGTAGAATTCGATGATGTGGAGAACTTACTTGTAATAAATAATCTTATTGAATATGTTAGTCACTATATTTTCTCTCCCTTATATTGATTTGCAAAGTTTGGAACATTGAATGTGCTATATAAATATATTGATTGGGCAAATGAGATTTATATACCCCTGAATCTTAAAACAATCTATGAAATAATTATAATAGTGGTTTTCCTCATTAAACTGTACTTCAACATAGTGTCACTTATTTCTTTCTGTACATTATCTATACATTAAATTTGGACTTGATTAAATAATATATTATAAACAATAAAAGCTAATTACAACAGTTTAATAATTAAAACTGCATGATAAAATTAAACAAAAAAAATGTGTTTCACACACTAAATTCAGTAAGTGGTTGTTTAAAAAGTGCATAGAAATCAATGATCTTCTCACCTAGAAGCAAACACCAGTAGCCTCTAAGGCCCAGATATATCAATGAATTGAATCAGGAGCAAACTCATCTGCTTCTAACTAATCTTTACATGGGATTCCTCAGTATATGCTCAGAGGTTCTTAAATGGTTTGGCTGTAAAAGAAGATTTGCAAATTATCATATTGCTAAAGAAATGGAAATTTGAAATCTAAGCCATTTCTCCTTTAACAAAAGAACCCCTTGCAACATCTTCATGAAACCTTTAAGGATTCACAAGCTGAAGGTTGGCGAATGCTGCACTAAACTAAACAACTACCAGTGTTTTGTTCACCATTGTGTTTCTAGAGCTTAGCCTAGAGGACTGAATAAACGCATAAAGAATACATGATTACTGAAGTAGGAAATAAGGGAAAGAAGCTTCGCCAGCATGACTTGACACACAATAAGCTCCAATTACTTTCAAATTAAATGGCCTAATAAACATTAAGTTGTCCTAAGTAGAATTTTACTATCAGTTATATAACCTTAAATATTAACATGTTCCTAATGATTCTCTTTATAGGTTCTAAATTCTCAGGGTAGTAATGAAGCAAATGATGCACTAAACTTTGAAGAAATTTGCTGAATGGCATAAAGCTTGTGCGTGACAGTAGCAGAACTGAGACCCAAGTTTTCATAATGTATTTTAATCATTTTTATAAATTTTAATGACAGTTATTAAACAAATATTTTTAAAAATGAATACATTTTATATAGACACAGCTTACACTATCTCAAAGTTTCAGTTCGTATCTACTTTTATTATTTTCCTTCTCATTATCTGTTCTTTTCTGCTTCCTTTTCTCAAGCTATATATCAAAACAATTAAAGTTAAAATGCATACCAATATAGTAGCACATTTCTCCCAAACATTGATTCAAAATATTGATTATGTTTCAAAGTCTTCATACTTTAAGGAATCAAAAAGTAGAAAAGGAGTTTTGGTTTTGTTTCTGTATCCCCAGTTGTGTTGCATGATGGATATAGTGTCATACTTTATCGATTGATGAAGGCCTTAACAAGAACTTATATTATGCTTTGATAATATGTATTTTAAATAATTAACCTGAAATTATGTGTTACATGTCTTTAAGTTATTTACTGAACATTGTTTATGTTTGAGTAAAATGTGCTTTCTATACTTTATAACACAGAGACTATTCCAAAGAGAAAGAAGTGGGATATCGATACCTCTGTTAAAAAGCTAATTTTCAGAAGTAGCATGAACTAATGCCTAAAATACTTTCAAACAGGATTCTGTATTTTTCTACTGGGA
Source organism: Neophocaena asiaeorientalis asiaeorientalis (assembly GCF_003031525.2). Classification (NCBI taxonomy): domain Eukaryota; kingdom Metazoa; phylum Chordata; class Mammalia; order Artiodactyla; family Phocoenidae; genus Neophocaena; species Neophocaena asiaeorientalis. Next base: position 2,392,580 of record NW_020173204.1, on the reverse strand, counting down.
TTTTCTTAATACATGTGGTATGATCTTTATAAATAACAAAAATATCTGAAAGAAATTTCCAGAACTTGAGCATGAGAGAATGAGTCAATTAATGACAAGTAAAGGAAATAAAAGGTTATAAAACAACTTCCAAATTGTTCATAAAATTCCTTCACTTTTCTTTTTTATAATTAGAAAACTGGATATTGTACCTAATAGAATTATAAGTCCAAAATCAATGGAAATGTTGATAGATCTCACAATTAGGCCAACTGAAATAGTAATTTCAGCTGTAAGCCTTATTGATGGCCCTTAATTTTTCAAATACATATTGCTTTAAAATATATTAAATTGTACAAGTTTATCAGTGTTAGAAAAACAGTTGCCCATGTAAGATTAGACTATGGCCCACAAGCAAATCTATTATAACTGACAGTTAAAAATGCACTAATTTTCTTTAATCTTTGCATAACATTTCTGTTCTTCAATACTGAAGGAACTAATTCTGTTTATTTCATAAAAGTAACTATAACTTGCACGTGGTTTTCATGAGGAAACAGTAATACACTGTATTTTGTAAACCGTGCCAACCACATACTATCTGGTGCGTTCATTCTCCTTTCATGCTTTGGTCGTGCGCATTTTCATCCATTTAGTAGACTATATTAAAGATATGACTATTTTAAGTGTTCACATATTTAAAATGTGAATAGGTAACCACAACATTTCAGATCAGTAAGGAATTCATATCTAAAATATGCAAGAAATTCTTCCGAATAACATGAAAAATATAATTATCTGTAATCAGATAAATGCAAGTTTTAAAATGTGTTTTCATCAGCAGTGTATGAGTGGTCTGTTTTCTCTGCATCCTCACCAACATTTCATGGTGTTACTGTTTATTTTTCAGCTGTTCTGATAATTATGTAGTGACACTCATAGTAGTCTCAATTAGCATTTTCCTTAAACTAATGATGTTTAACATCTTTTCATGTATTTGTTTGCTATCCATATAGCTGCTTAGGTAAAATATCTCTTCCTCAGTAGTGTTTTGTTGTATCCAGTATATAAATTTTGTATACAGTTTGTGAAATTTACATCTAAGTGTTTTTATTTTTAAGAAATTACAGATGAAATTGTATTTTTCGTTTCAGTTTCCACACGTTGATTGCTAGTATATAGAAATATACCTATGTTTTGTATGTTGATCTTATATTCTATGAACTTGCTGAACTCACTTATTAATTCTAAGAGAGTTTCTTAGAGATCCCTAGGGCTTTTCTAAGCAGAAAATACTGTTATCTGAAAATAGGAACAGTTTATTTCTTCCTTCCTAGTATACATGTCTTTTGTTTCCTTTTTTCCCCTTATTGCACTGACTAGACTTTGAGTATTATGTTGAGTAGCAGAGATGAGAATGGAAAATTATACCTTGTTTCTGATTTTATAAGGAAAGCATTCAGTCTTTCACCAAGCATAATGGGAATTCTGGGGTTTTGTAGATTTTCTTTATAAGTTGGGGAAATTCCCCTCTTCCTAGTTTCTGAAAAGTTATGAACGGGTATTGGATTTTGTTGAACATACATTTCTGCGTAAATTAATATGATCATATATTTTTCTTCATACTTCATACTTAACGCTGTTATCGTGGATTGTGATAACTAATTTTCAAATATTGAATCAGCCTTGTATACATTTGATCATGATATATAATTATTTTCAAATATTTTGAATTCGACTTTATATTTTTTTGAAAAAATTTACACTATATTAATGAAGGATATTGGCCTATAATTTGCTCCCTCCCTCCCTCCATCCATCTCTCTCTCTCTTAAATTATTTTCTTTTTGGTACTGCCTTTGTCTGGCTTTTGTGTCACTGTGATGCAGGCTTCAGAGAATGAGTTGAGTGGTGTTCACTTCATTTTTTCTCGAAGAGAATCTGTAGAATTGATGTTAATTCTTCTTTAAATATTTGATAGAATTCTCCAATGAAAGCATCAAGACCTGACAATTTATTTTTCCAGAGGTGTCAAAGTATGAGTTCAGTTTCTTTAGTAGTTAAGGGGTTATTGAAATTATTTATTTCATATTTAATGTTTGTTGAAGTAGTTCTTACTTTCTGACTAAATCAAAGTGTGAAATTTGTGTGTGTAGCACTGTTTATAGTATTACCTTATTATCCTTCTGGTGTCTGCAGAGTCTGTAATCATATCTCGTTTCATTCCTAATATTAATAGTGTGTCTTCTCTTTTTGTCCCCCTTGGGTGTCTTGCTAGAATTTTGAAAATTTTATTAATCTTTTCAAAGAACCAGCTCTTGTTCTATTAATTTTCTTCTTAGTTTTTCTTTTCAGGTTTCATTGCAGTCTCTGCTCTTATTTTTATTTTTTCCTTCTACTTCACTTTGATTTTTGTTCTACTTACTCAAGTTTCTTCTGATAGAAATTTAAATTATTTATTTGAGACCTTCCATCTTTGCTAATATAAGCATTTAGAGCCATGCATTTCCAATTCAATACTGATTTAGTTGTGTTCCACATATTTTAATATATTGAAATTTTCATTTTCATTCAGTTTAATTATTTTAAAATTTTCTCTCAGTGCTTTTCTTTAACCAAGGGATTATTTAGACGTGTGTAATTTAGTTTCCAATTATTTGAAAAGTTTCCTGTTTTCCTTGTGTTATTAATTTCTAGTTTGATTCATTGCGGTCAGAGGATGCACTCTGTAGGATTTTAATTCTTTTAACATTATTGAGGTTTGTTTTACAGCCCAGGATATGGCCTATCTTGGTATAACTTTTGTGGTCACTTGAAAAGAATGCCTATTCAGTTGTTGTTGGATGGAATGTTCTATAAGTCTTGATTAGGTACTGTTGGTTGATGGGGGGATTGATATCTTTGCTGATTTTCTATCTAGTTGTTCTTTCAGTTGTTGAAAGAGGGCTGTTGAAGTCTCCAACAATTTGAATTTTGCAGTTTTTATGTGTTCTTGCAGTTCTGTCAATTTTTGCTTCACATGATTTGTAGCTATTTTGTTATTCTAGATGCATAACATTTAGAATTGCTGTGTCCTCTAGATTGGTTGAATCTCTATGTCTCTAGTAATTTTCTTTGCTCTGAAGTCTAATTTATCAGATATTAATATAACTACTCTTGCTTTCTTTTGACAATATTTCCATGGTATGTATGTGTGTGTGTGTGTTCTTTTATTTTCATACTACCTATGTTATTATATTTGAAGTGGGCTTCTTGTATACAGCATCTAGTTGGTTTATTTTATTAATATACTCTGCTAATCTCCTTCTTTTAATTGATATGTGTAGACCTTTTACTTCTCATCCAATTATTAATATGTTAAAGTTTAAATCTGACCTTTTTTCCCCAGTCAATTCTCTCTGTATTTTGTGTCTGCTTTCTTTTCCCTTCTTTCCTGTGGGTTACTTGAATATTTTTTAGAATTCCATTTTTATTTATCTGTAGTGTTTTTGAGTATCTCTTTTTTTTTTTTGCGGTACGTGGGCCTCTCACTGTTGTGGCCTCTCCCGTTGCGGAGCACAGGCTCCGGACGCGCAGGCCCAGCGACCATGGCTCACGGGCCCAGCCGCTCCGCAGCATGTGGGATCCTCCCAGACCAGGGCACGAACCCGTGTCCCCTGCATCGGCAGGCGGACTCTCAACCAATGCGCCACCAGGGAAGCCCTGAGTATCTCTTTTAATACATTTTTTTTGGTGGTTGAGATCTATCTATCTTTCTCCACACACACACACACACATACATACATAGTCTTAATATTTTAATAAGCTTAAGAATCTAAATGTTAGAATGTCAAGTGCAATGACATTTGTGTGAAGCAAGAATCATTTCAATTCCATGGAATTATAGTAATTTCAAAACTAGTAATTTCTAGAAATAATTAGTATCGTAAGCATCTGCGTGCAACAACTCTAAACACAAATCTGCTTAGAGTACCTGTACTTCAGTTTCCCATTTCTGTGATGCTCAGGGGTTAAAATGAACTTTGATCCACAGTGGCTTAGAGAGTCTTTGGCTTGAGATTGTCTTTAAGATTGAAAGTGTTAACAAAAGAAATATTCCACAAGAGTGATCTATAAGTCTGTAAACCCTCCCATGGCTACAGAATCTCATCTAAATGGCACCCTTGACTACCAGACAATCTGAAATACCAGTTCCCGTTGCTGCTGCTCTTGCCATGTATCTGTTCTAAAACCTGCAGACTGGCTGCTTCCATTGTGCCATCCAGCTGCACGCGCATGTCTGAGGTTGATATACCAGATTGAATTGCCCACGTTTATCACAGCTTGGTTTTCCAGCCTTAGTCCCCTCCACTCGCTATCACTCTGTGGCAGAAAATACTTCCATTAGCTCAGCTTTGGGAACTCGTCCCTGCCCTACCAAAGCCCACATCAGTCATGTGCCATGTTGGTGATTCTTTTATTCCAACTCCCTAGCTACAATCAAAAAGAAAATCAAGTTAATTCTCTGCTTTCTTTGTCATAAATGTTTCATCAAATCACAGAGCTTGAGGGGTTGATATATGTAAACTAATAGAACTGGTACCACTTCTCATGAGCCCTTATACTTCTAAAAACATCCTTCTCCCTACACTCCCGGCTCTTTCGTTCCTCCGAGTTTGTTTTGCACATTTAGCTTCAATCTTTCTGCTTTTCCTTAAAGCTTTACCTCCACTTTTATTCAATAAATAATTCATATTACTACATTCATCTATTCATTCACTCATTGTAAAAATAATTCCTTCAATGAAAGCATTATGTAGTACTGAAGATAGAATAGGAACACTCGTTTTAAGATTTTTTTTTTATTAATAATGAAAAAGAAGGAGATAGCAATTTGCACATTTGTAGGCACTTGGTATATCAGGTAGACTTTGCCTGGAATAATACACCTTAAAATAGTACTTCCCAAACTTTACTGTCAGGGATGTTGTTAAATGCAAATTCATATTCATTAGGAATGACATAGGGCATGAGACTTGCCATCTCTAGAAAGCCAGGCAGAGTGCTACAATTGGAGTGGGATGGTCTTAGGTAGTTTCAGTTGAATATATCATCTTTGGGCAATCTGTGTTAGTGGTCTTTTTTTACACTAATAACAACACTTGAAAATAATATAAACCAAGTTAAAACACGACCCTGGACGAAGAGTACACTGTGCATAAAAATGGATAAATCTTTATTTTGTTTTTAATTGTATCACCACCATTATTTCTTTTATTTTACTTTCTAATTAGTTCCACACAACTTGAATTGAGAATTCATAGCTTTGCCTACTCCAAATTCATTTATCAGAAAATGACTAATATGACACAATTTGATTAAGTAATAGTCATTCTCTTGAAGTTTTTCTCTAAGATATTTCACTGAAAATTTTAAAAAAGATATGAATATATTCTGATTTACCTTAAGTACTTTATGTGCATTGCCTTTTTTAAAAGGAACTTCAAATTATTTTGTGTAAAGATAAGATGTTGAAATGCAATTTTTTAGACCATTCAAGTATTCATATTCTTACTTGTCTAATGACCTATTACTTTTTAGATCATTTATCATTATTTTAATAATTTCTATAATTTTCTTCATAATATTTGATTACATAACAAAACTATAACTCATTATCTGTTTAAGGTTTATAAAAAAAAGAAAACTTCAGATTTCCTAATGGCACTGCACCCTTAATTACATTTCAAAAATGACTAGCCCACGTAGAAATACTAATAAAACATATTGAATATGCCTTTGCAATCTATTGATCTAAAGGAGAAAATTACTCTTTATATTAAATAGCTCTGCAGCTTGCTGTAAATGGAATTAAATATGGACTTATTTTAAAAATATATATATTTAAAGTTATTTGCAAGATTCAAATAGCATAAAAATTTAGTTTCATAGAAGAAACTAAAATTACCAGCACTCCCTCACACTTCAAAATCTTGCATTACACCTACTTTTCAGACAGATTACGCCCTTCAGAAGCTGAATTTTTATTGCTATTATTCTGGCTACTTTCAATATCAGCCAGGCAGGAAAGGTTTACTAATTTTTTACCACTAGTAATTCTACTCCTAATACTCTAGGTGGTGGATTTATGAAATGCAGTTACATAATAGTAACTTTTTAAATACAGACACTTACTCAAGTAGTCCACTTTGGGATGCTATCCATTGATTCCATAAAGCTTTGTAATCCACTTTTTAAAAAATTACTTTTAGATGCCACACGGGTCCAAACTATAGCTTTGGTGTAGTTCATTCAAATCTTCAAGTATAGTTACCTTCTTACAAAATTGTTTTATTATAATGTAAATAGTTAAGTATAACCCCTCAGTTTTCTAGATCTTGTTATATAATGGTGTCTTGATGGGCTTTAGAATTTTGTTGCAGTTTCAAATAATAAAGAAATGAGCAGTTTCTTATTAAAGAAATTTCATTATTCACAGTATTTCTGAAACTTTTCTTTAAGAAATAATCTTAAGGCCGTCAAGCAGCAACATAATAAAGTCAGTCTCATTAATCTGTAGTTTCATCTTATCTCTGACCTCAGATATTTCGACTCAACTTACTTGTCATATTAACTCCCATGTTCTGAGAGAAATTACGACATGAGTGCCATATTCTCTAGACCTATATATATATAGACATGAAACTAAAAGCATCAACTCATGAGTCTAAGAGGTTAGATGAAGCTCAGAATCCAGAGGCATATCTCAAGAGTTCATGTAAGTCAGAATTTAGGAAGATTTAATGGGTAAGAAACAATCTAAACAAGGAGAATTTGCCAGTGGAGATAATAAAGATGACCAGAGTTGGGAAAAAAGGATTGGTCTACCCTGAATATAGCTCGTGTTTTTTGCTAACCATGCTGTTTTTCATATTTTGTAGAGTCCATCTATTTGAACTGCTTTCCATCTTTGCTTATACAAATGTTTTATCTTATCCATGAGTGATTGAAGTGCCATTACTTCCTCCAGGGACCCTAATTGATTCTTTTAAGACACTTATTCTCTCTTTGATTAAATGTTACAAACAGCATACCATCATATAATAAATACTACTAAAATTTATCATGTGTGTACTTATTTTCACGTTGGATTTTGTATTGATTTGTTTTTCAAAACCTCATAACACAGAGCTCAGAAGTAGGCACATGGTAGATATTAATTAAAATAATAATTGACACAATATATAAAGAAGTAGTTGAGAGCAATGACTGCAGCCAAATTGCCTGGGTTTGAGTTACAATTTTATCATGTTTTAGATGTTACTTAACCTCTCTCCGGTTAGTTCTTTTATCAGTAGAAATGAAAGTAATGTTACCTTTTAGGTTTGTTGTACTGATTAGCGAGCAGACATGTGCAAGAACTTATTCCAGTTCTGGGAGAATAATGAGTACTCAGTAAATGGTGGCTACTGTTACTCAGCAATAACTTTTGTGTTGGTGATCTTTTCATCCTATCACAACTTACTGCTTACTTCATGTAAGAATACAGTTAATGACTAGGTAATTTATCTGTAAGATTCTGAGATATTAATTACAACTATGAATAATAATTTTCTTATAAAGAGTAAATATAGAATATTCAAATAATGCTCTGACATTTTGGTCCAGATACACTTCATTTCAACATTACCTAAGTTAATTTTCTCAGTAAGTCCTCTTTATCTAAACAATATTAGTTTTACATGAGCTCTGTGAGCCTCTTCTCTGTCATCCGCATACCGTGCTTAGGTCTAGCTTTTTGCCCTTGAGTATCAATGGTCTGCTGCCAGGTTGCCCTTCTCGAGGACAGAATAGAACAAATGGTCGTATTAAGTGAGTCAGCGAATCAGCAGCACTCTTGGGAAGAGGATAATGATTGATATATACTTTCATCAGGCATGGAATAATTAGAGGCCAGCTGAGCGTGGTCTCAGATGTGTTACCAGGTACTCACGTCTGATCTCACGTAGGGATGCTCTCATACCTTTGACTTTAGATTTGTATACCCAGCCACAGAGAAGCCACTGCCAAGTATAACAGTTGATGGTATGGAAATGTACAATGTCTTTGTGCCTTAGATGCATGAGCAGGGTAAGAAGATTATAAATCTAAAATCAGATTATTTGAAGGAAACTGTAGTTGGTTGAGTATTATTAATCCATGCAGAGTTTCAGGAGTCACAGAATACTTTAATCCAGTGTGTGTGTGTGTGTGTGTGTGTGTGTGTGTGTGTGTTTGCTTGTTAGTTTTTTAAACTAGAATTCTCTTAACTGAAGGAAGAGGGAAAAACACTTTTTTTTTCAAATAACTGTCTATGAATCAGCTATATATAATCAGAAAAACAAACAGTGATGCAAAATTGGGAACAGATGTTAGTCAATACATAAGGGATGTACTGTGCAGTGTGATTGCTTGAGCAACCCAAGTAATTGATAGAAATACATTCAAACACTGCTTTGTGTTTGGCAGAAACCAAAATAAATCAAAAGAAAAGAAAAGGGCATTTTTGATTGAGGGATAATAATTTTCCCAGATTATGTAGAAAATTGTATAATTTTACATAATATACAGTGGCCTTTGTGTAACTTTAGAATGCACTATTTTGATAAAATTGGAATGTATGACTGTTAGCCATTCTGAAGTAGCTGAATCATTCTTCATTTGAGTTAAGCCTTTTAAAGAAATCTGTATATAATGTATGTATATTTTTAAATGATTAAATAGCTAGAAATAATATTTAATAATGACACTCTTCCCTGGCAACATTATGCTATATAAGTTATGAATTAATTGTTTATAGTTGTAAGTCTAATTGTATATTTTAGCTTAATATTTTACATAGCAGCATTCTGTGTAAATATCTTTTGATCATCAAAACTCAGCTTAATGAAGTGTCTGGTTGAAGCACGGGCGGCACGCAGCTCTGTATGAGAAATCGAACCACCTTTTTAGTTTCCTCAAACTGGGTTCAGATTCTGGGTATTATCAACACTAGTTTATTAATCAAAACTTCATAAACATAGTATCTTCTCTAAACGAGAGAAGTTCCTTTGTCCATTAAAAAAAAGGGACTAATAATAGGTGAACAATCTGAAATTACCATTTTGTATTTCAGAATGACCAAACAGCAGCAAATTCATGTGTTTTAAATCTTTAACTTTCCAGTTTTAGTGAGAATATAAGCTTGATACATTAGTAATGCTTTCAAATGTTAGTTTTATTCATTTCAGCATTGCTTTAATAGTAAAAGACTATGAACATTCAATATCTACCAGAGAAAATTGTCTAATTAAATTATATCTAAGCTAAGCCTCAAACTAATAATAATAGTAATAAAATAAACCAAAAATATAGAGTTAAGTAAAAAGAGAAAGTTAAGCTTAGTTGTTTTTTTTTTTTTACATTTTGCATTATAATGAACTAAAAATATATACTCCTATTTTTACTTGTATTGATATAAAATAATCTCTGGAAGCATAAACAGCAATAATGGAGCTTCTGTTATGTAGAGGATTGGAACTTGTTCCACAGTGGCAAGAACGAAGTCTTTTTTTTTCTTGCTGTATAATGTTTCAGTTTTAATAATCTTGAATCACTTGGATGCATTCAGAAATTAAAAATAAAAACCATAGATAAAGTTCATTGCCTTTCTTTTCCTCATGGTCACTTCCCTTTTACCCAATCTTTTACATCACTGTAGTTGCACTAATAGTAATACAACTTTTCCTGATATAGGTTTCAAGTACTTTAGACTTCCCTTTAATCGTGTAGCTTCTTCTAATATTTAGATTTTCAAAATGGCAACATATATAAGAATTCATGGAAAACTCCATCAACGGCTCATCCCATTCCAAGACACAACAGAAGTAGCCCGGTTTATTTGTTAATCTTTCATCGATTTAAATTCCTTCAGATTTCTCCCTTTTGCTTTTTTCTCCTTTGTATAGCAATATCAAACTTTTCAAGAGAGAAACACCCATTGGGAGTGTCTCATCAGCAGTTTAATGCAGCATCCACAATGAGAGGTATCAGACCACATCCACATGTGTGGGTCCTTTTTCACGCCTAGTCTGCAGGTTGTCGTTTGGCTCAGGCATCAATCCATAGAAGAGTAAATTGTGGCACTATAACATGGGGCATTGCATCAGACATGGCACAATTACACAAAAATTCTCCTGTGAATATTTTTCCAGATTAGAGCTTTGGGCATAGCAAAATTTTAGTGTGTCTGTGAATATCAGTTACCCAAACATCAAACTTACCTTGTAGAGTCTATGTGAATTTTCCGACAGCTTGAGTGGCTACATCATGTGGACCTTCAAGACAATGATAAACCATTTATTGATGAGGAGGTATTGAAGGGTTTGAAGAGCATAATGATATAATGTGATTTACATTTTTTAATGAACCTCTGGCTCTCCACGGAGAACAAAATTTGGCGGGGGAAGAATGGAATTGAGAAGACGTGATAAAGTTCTTCCCCAGGGACAGCAATGGGGAGGAGATCAGCCTAAATTGTTTACTTACTGAGTAGGTTGATAATTGTTCTTAAAATTGAGGTTTGAAACATAAAAGTAGGAGCAGTTTTGATACAGTTTACGGGATAAATTTGGACTGTGTTTTTTGCTTATGTACATCCAAGTTGTATTATAGTAATAATATTTTGTTACATGAGAGAGAAAATTCATATGAAGATATAAATTGTGCCATCGCAATTGTAGAAATACTCGTATGGTAATATTGATGAATTGCGGGAGGTCGAGTGTGGACTAGCGAAAGCGTCGTAATCTTCTAGGGCATGAGATGACTGCTGCTGGGTATGGGGTTTCTCACACAATCCTGTGAATATACTAATACACATTGAACTGTGCAGTTTAAATGGGTGCTTTGTGTAATATGTTAATTACATCCCAATGAGCTGTTAAAAAATGGAACACAGCAGGTACTCTAGAGTCAGACTAGGGTGGCCAAATCATTATACATCTCCATAAATCTTTAGTTTCGTCTCTAAAATTGGAACAATATTCTTCAAATTAACTATACAAATAATACATGATAAAGATAATTATAGAGCACTGAGAGAAGTGCCTGGCCTATGACACTCAATCATTATTAGTTATTATAGATATCTGTTAACCTTTGGATGTGAGGTTCCATATTCGAAAGTTTCTATGGAAAGAGAAAGAAAACCTCTCTAAGAGAAATATCAGACTCATATTTGAATAAGTTGTTGGTAGAGTGTAACACAAACTGGCAAAAGCGAGGTTATTAGAGTCTATACTTACAGTTCCATTGTGTTATGCATCTATTTGTTCATTTAAGTAAAAAAGTAAAACAGACTGAAGAACATCTATACGGATGAAACACATACACACCAAAAAGGTCAGTAAGAAAGTGCGTTGGAATGACACTGGGTTGAACTGCAGGGGCCAGAGTCAGCCACATCCAAGGCTTTAAATTTTATCCTAAGTACAAAAGTCGTCTGAGGAGGAATAGATTTCAGAGAATACTCTGTGGCCAAGACCTGCTGTAAACACTATTTGATTAATCAAATAAGGTATAGAAAATGGGGTCATTGACAAAATGATATAAATAAATCTGAGTTGATATGAGGATATAGAAAATGTTTTATAAGAGGAGGAAGCCTGTTCAGAGGTTTAGTAAAGGTTAAGTGTTAAGCAGATGCATATGTGTGTGTTGTATGTTTATTTCTGGAAAGTAAACATATTCAAATTGATTTAGGTGCTTTACATGTTTTAAAGGATCTGTAAAATATACCTAAGAATTAGATGATGTTTAAATTTGCGATGTTAATTTAAATCAGTGCTGTGCAACGCTGGCTAAACAGTAAATTGCTTGTGAGACTTTCAAAACCAAATAACCATGCCAAGTCTATTAAATCAAAATTTCTGGGCTTTAGTAATGGATACAGGTATTTAAATTTTTTTTTTAATTTTAAGTTTTAAAAGTTTTTATTTTTAGGTTCTCCAAATGATTCTTAAATTAGCCAGGTTTGGGAACCATTGATTCAAGTAATCCAAATGGTAAAGGGCTTTTACATAAAGGAATTTTTTTAATATAATTTTTTTAAATTAATTAATTTATTTCTGGCTGTGTTGGGTCTTCGTTGCTGCGCGCGGGCTTTCTCTAGTTGCGGCGAGCGGGGGCTGCTCTTTGTTGCGGTGCGCGGGCTTCTCATTGCCATGGCTTTTCGTTGCGGAGCACGGGCTCTAGGCGTGCGGGCTTCAGTAGTTGTGGCTCACGGGCTCTAGAACGCAGGCTCAGTGCTTGTGGTGCACGGGCTTAGTTGCTCCCCGGCATGTGGGATCTTCCCGAACCAGGGCTGGAACCCGTGTCCCCTGCATTGGCAGGCGGATTCTTAACCACTACACCACCAGAGAAGTCCATAGAGGAATTTTTTTAATTGGTAAAAATGGAAGCTATGATGGCTTACTATTAAACACAGCCCATATTTTAAGACAATATATTTAGTAAGAATACTATTTCAGAATTAGAATGAGTTTAAATAAATGAATATTTGATTTATCTTTGTTTTAAGCCTATTAATTCAAGAAATTCAGATTTATTTAAAATCTATAATTTCTTGATGACTAACAAGAAAAGATTGGATCTTTGGGAACACCCACATCATTGTGATATTAGTAATCAGGTCAAAAATTGGCAAAGTTTAATAAGGTTGCTGATCATGGGGAAATGTATAGCATTGATAAAATGCATTGAGGGAAATGGTGAATGCTAATATACTGGTCTGTGTTCCACACTATGAAATATGTGCATATTTAATAGCCAATTATGCATATTGTTAACATTTATTTTACTGGCAAGTGATGGAAACTCAACTCAAACAGCTTCAGCAAAAAGGAATTTTATGTTAAGTACTGAGTACGCACATGTCACAGGATCAAAGAAATAACTCGGGTTTGATCTGTTGGTTGTTTTGACTTTATTTTGCCAACAAATTCTCTCTCTAAATGGTTCAAAGTGCAGTTTTACATCAGCAGAAAGAAAAAAATTTCCCAATGTTTATATAGTAGTTCTGGATTTTTTTAAAACTGCTACTACTTGGTCATTTGTCCATCCATCAGGAAGACAGGCTTGATATATAGATCAGCCTGAGCCAGATGTCTATTGCTGTGTGTTTTCTGTAACTAGAATAAAGAAGTTGGGAAATTTTACATGCAGAGGAAAAATAAGCTACCACAGTTCACCCTACAATGATTAAAAAAATAGTATAAGTATTGAGGTAACCATCTCTTCATTTTATCAGTAACCTATCTTGAAAAATCAATGCCCATTTCTTTCTTTTTGAGTTATGTTACTATAAACAGTAAATCTGTATTTCCCCTAAAGGCCCACCAATGTTTAGTGCTACACAATGTTAAATTTATTTTGTATTGTGTGGTACCAAATTGAAACTACTGATGAGTTAGTTAGATAATAGTAATTCTTCCATTCCCTTAAATCAGTAGTTTTCAAACTTGCTTCTAACAAGTTCCCAGGTGTTGATGAGGATGCTGGTCTGGAGGTCACATTTTAAGAACTACTCTCCCTGCAATCTATAAATTACACAAGTATAAAAAGAAATGTTTCTATTCAAAATTTTATTTCAACCTTATGAACACCATGGTTATTAGGAAATATATAAAATACTTTATGTTGAACAAATCTTGATAATACCTTATAGAAGATAACATAGCATTTATGAAATACTGAGACTTATGGCAAGATGTGATACGTAATATAAAATCCAACTCAAACTGGCCTTGACAAAAACTGACTTTATTGATTCAAGTAATGAAAAATCCAAGGATGGTGCTGGCTTCAGTCAAGACTAAATCTAATGACTCAAATAATGTCAGCAAGGTCACAGTTCTTTCTTTTTCTGTACCTTTGCTCTATGGGCTTCATTCTCAGGTGATGATGAGAGGCTTTTACTTACCCAGCCAACACGGACAGCTCCAGGCACTCCGCTATTGGTCCAGAAGAGTGGTGGAAGCCACAGCTTCTCATTTTGGACCATGGAATGCGAGAGAGTAGAGCATTTATTTTATTTTCCCACTGGCTATAGCAATATCTGCTCACGCCTCATTGGCTCTGCTTGATTGTCATGCCCAACCACCTAGGCTAAGAAGATGGAATGCACAGATTCCCTTAAGGACATCAAAGGCCCATTCTGTAGCCAAGATTGGGGACAGTTGTCCTTAAACGTAATGAGTCCAGAGAAAGAGAATTGCTTCCTCTAGAAGAAAATTAAGATACTAGTTTATTAAAAGAAGTGTGACTAGTGTGACTCAAGATTGAGGAGGAAAGGAATTCAGGTCTACTATGCTAGTTAATCAATATCAGATATATCATCTTTATGAATAGACTTTTCTAATTTTATACATTAACAAATACATTCTAACATGTTCTTATACATGAAAAAGAGGAAAACAAAATAAGTTTATAAGTTGGTAAATTCAATTTGCAATTATATTCCATTTTAATTATTATTGGAGGTGTGATTCCCAAATATTATGAATAACCTCAGAATTTTATAAAAATGCAGGTTTTTGGTTTCTACACAAAGATTCTTTTTTTTTTTTTTTTTTTTTTTTGCGGTACGCGGGCCTCTCACTGCTGTGGCCTCTCCCGTTGCGGAGCACAGGCTCAGCGGCCATGGCTCACAGGCCCAGCCACTCCACGGCATGTGGGATCCTCCCAGACCGGGGCACGAACCCGTGTTCCCTGCATCAGCAGGCGGACTCTCAACCACTGCGCCACCAGGAAAGCCCCACACAAAGATTCTTATTCACAAAGAATATGGTGGTTCTTCATTCTTGACTTTTAACAAATCTCACAAGTGAGTCTCCCATTCAATTGATTCCCCTAAAATACTGTGGAAGTTTTAAAATTCAATATTTATCTTCAAGTTCAGAATTTTAAGTGCAAAATGCAAGTAGAAAAACATGTGGTATATATGTTACACTGTTTTTATCTCAAGGGAGAGAACACAAACTCAAATTCACAGGAACAGGAAAAAGGACATTTTAGGCTTAAGGGAAGAGGATTAAAATAATCTCTCTAGGATCAATATCTTCTCAGGCTCTTTGTGGTCTCCCACTGCTTTAGACTCTCCACTTATAGACATGAGTTGGCTACAGCCTCAGAATTTACCATGTCACCCCACCAAATCCATGAAAGAGAGAAAAATGCAATGTAGCAGAAACTCTAACAGAGGTGTCCAGTATTTCCTTCTTAGGCCATGTGTTTATTCCTGAACGAAACATATTTGCTAGAAGAATGAAATACATAGAATGGCCAATCAGAGCTAATGATGGTGTCAATTTACCCCCAAACACACAGGTTGGATGGAGGAGTTGTGATTTTTCAAGTGAAAATCAGAAAGCTGTGCTTGGAAGAATGGGGAGATGCATGTTGTGAACAAAGTTAACTTGATAGAGAGTAATATGGTATATTTAGTTTCTATTGCTAACATTAAAAATTACCACAAACTTTGTGGCTTAAGTCTACACAACTTCATTGTATCACAGTTCTGTAGATCACAAGACTGGAATAGTTCTCACTTAGCTAAAATCAAGGCGTTGATTGGGCTGCTGCATTCCTTTCTGAAAGCTTTGGGGAAAGAAACTTTGTTTCCTTGCTCATTCAGTGGTGGGCAGAATTCAGTTTCTTGCTGCTGTAAGACTGAGGTCCCCATATTGTTTCTGACTTTCAGCGTAGCCCATTCCCAGCTTCTGGGGGCTGCCATCATTTCCTGACTCAAGATTCCGTTTCTTCATCTTCCAAGCCAACAACAGATATCTCATGCTTTGCATCTATTCTGCATTTTCCTCTGTCTTTTCTCTCCCTAACTTTATCTGGGAATGATTCTTTGCCTTTAAGGATTCATGAGATAAGCCAGGTAAAGTCTCCTCATCTCACCGTGTCTACTTTAATCACAGCTGCAAAGTCCTTTTTCTCTGTAATGTAGCATAGTTACAGGTTTTGTAAATTAGAGAATAGACTTTTCTGGGAGGGGGGAGTCATCATTCAATCTCCCAAACATTGAATATTGTTGTAAACCAAACCTCTATGCTTTGCTTTCCAACGTTGTTTCGCTAACTTTACAAATGTAAATTAGAGGTTTATTGTTAAGTCAGAAACTGGAGATCTTACTACTTGCAAGGTAACAAGTACCCTGTTACAGCATGAAATATATGTATACAGTGTGGTAACACTACAAATATATTTGTGTGTGTTACAGAAAGACACAAAAATTTTAAAACAAAGAAATAGACCTTTTATTATTCACAGCAGAAACAGCAACCAGAGCAACATCTTGCTCTGATGATGGCTGGACATTACCTGTGTGCACAGTGGAAGAACCCCCAAATTAGGAAGTGCTGAGCTTTTATGGGGCTGCTGGCATAGCTTCCCATTCTTTCCTCCATAGAGAGAGATTACACAGTACCCTTAAGTATAAGTAAGTCTTCTCTGGGAGTAAAGAGGGAAGCTATCTTAGGCTTATTACTATGGAATGTAAGCAGATGTGTCTGAAGAGTGGAAAGATAGGACTTGAGCTTTAACACCATGGTATGCCCCCCGGGAGTATCTCTAATTCTCCCTGGGGCATGTGCTAACTGTAGCTTCCAAGACATATATGCTATTCAAACATGTCCTTTGTTCAGAAGCCAAAATCATGCAAAAAAACCCATAAATCTATAGAGGATTTGTCTCCCAACAGTGATATTCTCATTTTAATAATTCTGTTTTTGAATCAAAACCAGATTATTCAAATCTTTAAATATAAGTAAAATTATAGTGGAGGAAGTGTTTTATCTTTGATAAAATATAGATAAGCTTATAGGTAGACATATATTATTTCTTTGAACATCATAATTAATAATTGAGTGTGTATATTAGGTATTATAAATCAGACTCTCTCTAGCTACATTCTTTATGACATAGTTAAGAATAGGTCAAATGTTGCAGTTTTTAGGATGTGGCAGTGAAAAGAATGGTGTAAGTTAGTGATAACCAAAACTGTTACATCTTCCAAACCTCAGTTAACACAACTTGTTTTCTGTGATTTAGTTATGAAGCATCAAGTAAAAAAAATATTTAAAGAAGTGTATTTTTAATCTATATATATATCAAAATTTATTTTTAAAAATTATCCAGAAAGATACTCATGCCTATTTTTAGATAGTGTCTCATCTCTTTTGAGATGTGGAGTCAAAAGTAATTAATTTTTCATCTATATAAGCTAAGAATAAAGGAAATTTTCAATCCATTGTAAAATGGCTTCTTACATCTTTTTTTATATTGCAGTGTAAAGATTTTAACATTGAATTTACCCTCAATAATGTCTCAGCCGTTTTCCCTTTGTGATCACTAAACTGTTGCTTTACCTAAAGATTTTATCATTATCTACAAAAAATTCCTACTTTTTATGAAGTCTAGAAAATATTGTTATTTTAATTGAGCATATTTAAATTATTATTATTTTTGATGCATTGGTTTATCTCCTTTAAAAAAGCAGATATAGTGGTTACTACTGCAAAAAACTGTGGCCAAATGAACAATAA
This sequence comes from Neophocaena asiaeorientalis asiaeorientalis, assembly GCF_003031525.2. Taxonomy (NCBI): domain Eukaryota; kingdom Metazoa; phylum Chordata; class Mammalia; order Artiodactyla; family Phocoenidae; genus Neophocaena; species Neophocaena asiaeorientalis. The sequence continues at coordinate 2,374,992 of NW_020173204.1, read as the reverse complement.
ACTACTTTAAAATAACAGAAGGAGCCAGCAGCTTTTCACATTTAAATACACTCTTTATTCCACACATTGAAATGGCATCTCATTTTTCAGTGAGTCCCAGAACAGCAGGCATATACAACTCCATCAAAGCACATGAATCAATAGACTAAACAAGTTACACTGTAGCAGTTTATACATCAAAACCACTTGTCTATTTCTTTGAGCAATATCGTCAGAATCAATATATCCCCCAGTCTACAACTATTCCCCAAACTACCCTTTCATATTACATATTCTAACAGCTGTAAACAAATTAATAAATTGCTGTGGACTTTTGTTTTCTCTCCTCCCGAATTTTAATTGATTCATATCATGAGAAAATCCATGCAGGCTTGTTATCTTGGCTTTTTCCCCTTTTCTGGCATGAAGATGAATACAGTGAATAAGAGTTTCAACCTCACACTTCACTAACCACTTGTAGTTTTGATGTTAAACTCAGAGTTCTTCTGTTAAACATTTAGTATGCAATTTTCTTCTATCATTGAAACACAAAGCAAGGAGTTTTCTTATCCAGACCATAGTGATGAGCCCTATAATGCCAGTGAAGCACAAAATGTACAGATGTCATTACTAATAAAGCAGTGATTAGATAACTGACATCTGCATAAGCTAGAACACTCAGGAGGAGTTTATTGCTAAATGTCTTACTTGCATGTTATATTAAGGAAATTACCCTATTGAATTCCTTCTTCCTTTTTATTGGCTTTTTTTTCTGTATTTATGTATGTTTTGTGCTCTTATAGTGAAATGTTATTACTTAAATTTGAAATATAATACCTAGAAAACAAACTTCAACCAACCAGCAGTTTAACTGTATTTAATCTTTTGTTGCTGTTAAAAATCATTAAGTTGATTTCAGATGAGGTTCGTATTTGATACAATCCTAGGTATAAAATTATAGATATTGTGTAGTGGTAAACAAGAAAGCATAAAATGTATGGGATTTGGAATTTTGAGGCAACATAGCTATTAACCTGGCCATGTGGTGTGACTGATGTTAGCCACAGGTTGTTCAGCTGTTGAGTGATGATAATGATACACAGCTCTTATGGTTGTTTTCAAGGTTAAAGATAAAGTATTATAAAGTATTTATCATACTATTCAATAACATTTATTTTCTGTATATACTCAGTTCACTACATTTATTTGCTCAGTAATCAAAAGAGTTGCAGATTTTGTGTGACAAGTATCGAGTGGACAGGAATCTCAAGAAACTTGACATGGTCACACAATGTCCAACCAAAAAACTTCAAGTCACTTTTCTATTTGTGTTAGGTTATTTAGGGTTAGTTCATCAAGAGGATAAAACAATTATAAATGCACACATTGGGACACCTAAATATATAAAGCAGATATTAACAGACCTGAAGGGAGAAATAAACAGCAATAATACTAGGAGACTCTCAACAATTGACAGATCATTCAGACAGAAAATCAGTAATGAAGTAGTGGATTTGACAGCATTATAGAATCAAAGGGACCTAACATGTACAGAATATTCCATCCAACACAGCAAAATGCATGTTTTTTTCAAGGGCACACAAATGTTCTGCAGGGTAGATCATATGTTAGGCCACAAAACAAATCTTACCAAATTTGAGAAAACTGAAATTATATCAGAAATCTTTTCCAACTGCAATGGCATGAAACTAGAAATCAATAACAGGAGAAAATTTTGGAAATTCACAAATATGGGAAATTAAACAACACATTCTTGAACAGCAAATGTGTCAAAGAAGAAATCAAAGGGAAAACAAAATATATCTTGAGAGAAATGAAACTAGAAACACAACATACCAAAACTTACAGACGCAACAAGAACAACTCTAAGAAAGAAGTTTATTGAGATAAACACCTACATTAAGAAAAAAGAAAGAATCTCAAATAAAAAACCTAATTTTACACTTCTAGGAACTAGAAAAAGAAGAAAAAACTAATCTCAAAATTAACAGAAGGAAGGAAATAATAAATATTAAAACAGAACTAAATGGAATTAAGGCTATGAAAATAATAGAAAAAATCAACAAAACTAGGAGTTGGTTTTTTGAAAAGATAAATAAAATCTACAAATCCTTAGCTAGACTACGAAAAAGTGAGAAGATTGAAACAAAATTGGAAAAGAAAAGGAGAGATTACAGCTGATGTCACAAAAACAAAAAGTTTTGTGAGAGACTACTGTGTATACTTATGTGCCATCAAATTGAATATCCTAGAAGAAATAGATGCATTCCTAGAAATATACAACCTACCAACACTGAATCTCAAAGAAATAAGAAGTCTAAAGAGATCAATAATAAAGAAGGGCATTGAAGCAGTAGTCAACAATTTCCCAAAAGAAAAGCCTGGGACCAGATGGCTTCACTGGTGAATTATACCACTCATTTAAAGAATTAACACTGATCTTCTCAAACTCTTCCTAAAAGCTGGAGAGTAGGGAACACTTCCAAACTCATTTTATGATGCCAGCATTAACCTCAAACAAAACCAGACATGGGTACTAGAAGAAAATACAATTAATGGCCAATATCCCTGATGAACATAGGTGCAAAAATCCTCAACAAAATATTAGAAAACCTAATTCAACAGCACATTAAAAGGATCATACAACATGATCAAGTGGGATTTCTTCTAGGGATGCAAGGATTGTTCAGTTTCCACAAATCAATCAATATGATACACCACTTTAACAAAATGAAGAATAAAAATGATATGATCATTTCAATAGATGTAGAAAAAGCATTTGCCAAAATTCAACATCCTTTTGTAATAAAAATTCTCAACAGATATAGAAAGAATGTACTTCAACATAATAAAAAACATGTATGACAAGCCACAGCAAACATTATGCTCTACGGTGAAAAGCTAAAAGCTTTACTTCAAAGATCAAGAAAAATGCATGGGTGCCCACTCTCACCACTTTTATAGAGTGCTGGATGTACTAGCCAGACCAATTAGGCAAGAAAAAAAGGCATCCAAATCAGAAAGGAAGAAGTAAAACTGTCTGTTTGAAGATGACACGATATCATATATAGAAAACCCTAAAAACACCATCAAAAATCTGTTAGAACTAATAAGTTCAGTAAAGTTGAAGAATCTGAAATCAACATACAAAAATCAGTAGTGTTTCTGTACATTAAATGAACTATTTAAAAAAGAAAGGAAGGAAACAATCTCATTTACTGTAGCATCAAGGAAAAAAAAACACTTAGGAATAAATTTAAACAAGGAGATGAAAGATCTATACACTGAAAACTATAAAACATTGATGAAAATATTGAAGAAGACACAGATAGATTGAAAGATATCTTGTGTTCAAGGACTGAAAGAATTAATGTTAAAATGTCCATACTACCCAAAGCAATCTACAGATTCAAGATAATCTCCATAAAAAATCCAATTGCATTTTTTACAGAAATAGGAAAAATTCTAAAATTCACATGAAACCACGAAGGACCACAAATACCTAAAGCAATCTTGAACAAAAAGAGTGACACTGAGGAGAGTGCACTACCTAATTTCAAAATATACTACAGAACTATAGTAATCAAATCAGCATGGTACTGGCATAAAAGCAGACATATAGACCAATGGAACAGAACATAGACCCCAGAAGTAAATACATGCATTTGCTATCAATTGATCTTTGACAAAGGTGCCAACACACTGTGGAGAAAAGACAGTCTCTTCAATAAATTTTACTGGGCAAGCTGGATATACACATGCAGAAAATGAAATTGGACCCTTACCTCACACATCTACAAAAATCAACTCAAAATGATTAAAATTTTAAATATAAGATCAGAAACTGTAAAATTTCTAGAAGAATATATAGAGGGAAAGCTTCTTGACATATTCTGAGCAGTGGGTTTTTTTGGATCTGATTCCCCCAACAGCACAGGCCGCAAAAAGCAAATATTGACAAATGGGACTGCATTAGCCTAAAAGCTTCTGCACAGCAAAGGAAACAATCAAAAGAGTGAGGATACAACCTCCATAATGGGAGAAAATGTTTGCAAACCATCCATCTGATAAGGGTATCCAAAAATTATAAGGAACTCAAACAGTTCAATAGGAATAAAGCAAAAACAAGATTAAAAAGTGGGCAAAGGACTTGAATAGACATTTCTCAAAAGCAGACACACAAATGGTCAACAGGCATCTGAAAAACATGATAATATTATTAATCATTAGGGAAATGCATTTCGAAGAAAGCTACAATGTGATATTGCCTCACACCTGTTAGAATGGCTGTTATGAAAGAGACAAAAGATAACAAGTGTTGGTGAAGATGTGGATAAAAGGAAACCCTCTTGTACTGTTGGTGGCAATGTAAATCAGTACATCGTGGAAAACAGCATGAGGTTCCTCAAAAAACGAAAAGTAGAACTGCCATACGATCCAACAAAATCAATTCTGGGTATATATTCAAAGGAACTGAAAACAGAATCTTGAAAAGATATCAGCACTCCCATGTTCATTGCAGCATTATTCACAATAGCCAAGATATAGAATCAGACTGTGTCTATTGATGGATGAATGGATAAAGAAAATGTGGCATATATATATATATGTGCACTTACATATATTTTTACGTATATATATATATATATATATATATATATATGGACACATGGAATATTATTTAGCTTTAAAAAAGAAAGAAATCCTGCCATTTGTGACAATATGGATGAACTTGGAGGACATTATACCAAGTGAGATAAGTTAGGCCAAGAAAAAAAACAATTACTGCATGATCTCACTTATATGTGGAAGGTGAAAAAGTTGAACTCATAGAATCAGAGAGTAGAATAGTGGTTGCCAGGGGCTCTGGGAGGTGAGGGAATGGATAGATGTTAGTCAAAGTATATGAAGTTTCAGTTATGTAGGATGAATGATTTCTGGAGGTCTAATGTACAGCATGTTGACTATGGTTAATAATACTGTATTATATACTTGAAATTTGCTAGGAGTATACATCTTAAATCTTCTCACCACACACATAAAAAATACCATGTGAAGTGATAGATATAGTAATTAAATTGATTGTGGTAATCGTTTCACAATTTTCAAAACATCTTATTGTACACTATAAATATACATGATTTTTATTTGTCCATTATACCTCAATAAATCTTGAGAAAAAAGAAAAAAAATTGGATCTTTGTATTTTGAAAGTTTCTCCTAGACTAGTTTTCTAGACAAGCTTGCATCATGTAAAATATTCTCATCAGTCCAATACCAGGTATCAATTAAAATAAGACATTTAAGCAGATATTTAAACATAGGGAAGTGGAATCTCATATATTTTAAATTGCAAAGAGAAGGCACTGGTGCCAACTATCTGCTAATATTTCTCTTTTACCCATGGTTTCTGAATAATAGATTTTATAGACTAGGTGTTCTTTTCTGTAGGATGGATTTGGCTTCTATGTGTGCCGAGGAAGTCAGTCTATGGTATGTCATAGATACAAATTCCTTTAAAATCCCTCCAAGAAGACATAAAGGAGTAGTGTTTGATCTCAGTTTGGCAAGGTTGGATGTTCAGTACAGCCCATGGCAAGAGTTAAGACCTTTTACAGAAGTTCCCCCTGTCCCAATTTTGCAAATCCATCAGCACTTCTCTGTCAGAATACGGATAGTTGTGTAACTGGTCCTTTTTCCCTCAGCTTGTTACATCACTAGAGGCTTTTCTCTAATTGACCGTTTCTTCCCCCTAAACCCAGTCTTAGGCTTGAGAATTAAAATTACCTTTGGTTTAAACATTTTATCTTACTTACAGAGACAGGTATAATAAATCAAACATTCTTCTAAGTTATGATAATCAGTATAAAATTACCTGGGCTTCATAATGTGTTTTATGCTGAAACCCACTCCCTATCTGAACTGTAAACATGCCAACTTCTTTTTGTTTTGCTTTTCAAAACACAGAACTTAAAATATTATATGTATAAAAGCATTTTCATAAGATACATATTTTCTTTAACTCTCTGGCCTGCCTTTTGGCTTCATCACGAACAAAAGGTTTTAAAAATACCTAAAAAAAATTTGCATTGAGATATTCAGCCTGGGCACTAGAGAGAGGGAAAAGAGTTTCATTCGGTGAATATTTAACTTTGATCAGCTTCTTCCTCATTTGAATCTCAAAGCAGTGTCTGGAGTAGGTGTAATTATTTCTTTTTGCAGATTAGAAAATTGAAGGACTGTGTGACTCATTTGAGTCACTCATTTGAGGTACTACATCTGTTGAGTGATGGGACACAATTTCCATCCAATCCTGTTAAGCTCCAAAGCCACAGTATAACTATGGAATGACATATGAAACAATACAACATACTGATAATGAATTCTAATTCTGGGCTCAGAATACTTTAATTTATACCCTGGTACTACCACATAATTAAAAGTATCCTGGGAAAGTTACTTAATAACCTTATACATCAGTTTCTATGAAATGTGGGTAATAGCAATGCCTATCTCAAATAGCTGTGAAGACTAAAAGAGATAATGCAAGTAGAATACTTAGCACACAGCCTGCCTCAAATTTATTAATTTAATATACATTCAATTTTCAAGTCCCATTTATTAAAACCATGCAGATTCAACTTATGTGTTTCTACAACTAAAATTCCCTTTCTAGTGGATGGCAGAAAGAGGAAACACCAACAGTTTGATGATTCAATATTTTTAGATGGTTTGTAATATATCTGGAAATTTGAAATCAGATTTGAGATTTCAGGCCATTTCAAGCCAATTTTGTTTTCATAAAAAAAAAAAAAAAACAGGGAAATTAATTTGAAGAAGTCATACTAATACTCTCTATTCAAATCCAACTCCCAAACCTTTCCTCTTCACTTCATCAAGAGTTATCAAGGTTTCCTAGTTTTTGTCCTAGAAACCTGAGACTCCATCTTGATTTTTCTTCATACTGCATTTTCCACAGCCATCAGTGTATTTCACTGATTCTGCCTTCAAAGTACCTCTTAGAGCTATTCACTTTTTCCCACCTCACTATTGTTCAAGTGGACAATTTAAAAAGCTTTTTAACCATTCTTCTTACTAAATGTTTACCTGACCCTCTGCATTTCTACAAGACTATCAATTGCAAATATAAATCTGATCATATCACAACGCTTTAAATATTATTCAAGGGGCTTCCCTGGTGGCGCAGTGGTTAAGAATCCGCCTGTCAATGCAGGGGACACGGGTTCGAGCCCTGGTCCGGTAAGATCCCACATGCTGCGGAGCACCTAAGCCTGTGCGCCACAGCTACTGAGCCTGCGCTCTAGAGCCCACGAGCCACAACTACTGAAGCCTTCGTGCCACAACTACTGAAGGCTGTGCGCCTAGAGCCTGTGCTCCGCAACAAGAGAAGCCACCGCAATGAGAAGCCCGCGCACCGCAACGAGGAGTAGGCCCCGCTCGCTGCAACTAGAGAAAGCCTGCGTGCAGCAGCGAAGACCCACCGCTTCCAAAAATAAAAAGAAATAAAATTTTTTTAAAATATATTATTCAATATATTACCATTAGGTTGAGCATAAATCCCAAATTTTTTATCATGGTGTATTATTAGATACAAACCTGTGTGCTTTCTAGGAGTCCTTCAATATTGCTTCCCTCTCTCTCTCTCTCTGTTCCGCTGTCTTTCTTCTGTTAATCATTACCCTTCATTTTTCATATCATCCCTTCACTCGTGTGCTTGATGAAGCCGCAAACTATGGGGTTTCAGAGCCTGATGACAAAACCTGAAAGCGGAGGGATGTGAGTGAGATCTTTGGCTAATGGAAACCAAGAAATGGAAGGGATTTGCACAGATTAACTCTCCCCCAGACCTTTTTTTTTTTTCACAAAACTATCCAAGTTTAGTTTCCTTCTTAAATCCTCTGGAGGAAGCCTCACTTTCTGAGAAAACATATTTACTGAGAGTCCAGCTGTGTCTCTTCTCAGCATTTTATAAAAAATGGGCCAACAATGTAAATTATTGCATGTAATTTCTTTGCATTTTTCTTTTCTGTTTGCTTCTGTTTATTTTTCAGCCTCCCACTGGGAGTGCAACTCACAAGTAAACTCTCAGAATTTTAATCCTTACTTCGGATTCTATGACTGTGGACAAGGGCTCGGACATATAGTCCATAAATGCCTGAAAGATGGATTCCCATCCTGACACTACCACATTGTCCCCTGACTGGACCTTGAAGACTAGGTGCAGGCACTCTGTTTCTCATTGGTATATGAAAATATAACAAGTTTTTTCTTGTCTGAGCCCATAGCAAAAGTCAGTCCTTTTCCTAAGATGCTCTTCCTTCACGCACCTTGATTCTTGTCTTTCTTCCTTTTTCAGAAAAGCTTTGGTACAGTATACAAATCAGATCTGGTACACCATTAATCTTTCTAACAGCATTCTGTTATTCATGTATCTTTTCACATTTGAAATTATAAGTTCATTTGCTTTGAAATTATTTTTAGTTTTCACCAAACTGTAAGATCCATTAGAGTAGAAACTGTGTTCTTTTCTCTATGCAGAGTCTGATCCTGACTGTGGTATTCATTAAGTTTAACTGTTTTCTAATTAAAAGGATAAATTTCTATAATTACCGGCTTGGTCTCTAATCTACCATGTATAGAGATACAGAATATATCATTCCATGTACTGAGGCAAATCACAAGTAATGCTGAGCAGAGATTTTATAAATCCACTAGTTTCAAAGCATTTTAGAAGATGCAAATGCCACAATGAGTATTGACTTCTTCCATTTGTTTCATGAATAAAAATATTGAATGGGAATAATGCTTTAAGAGTCATATGCTCAATGGCACATGCTTAATAAAAGTATTTTTTTCCTAAAAGTCTAAAAACCTTTGTCAAATATTTATTGTTATGACAATGTCATTTTATGGATATTCATAACTGGACTTTCCCTTACATCTAATTAAAACCAACTATTATTGATTACTTAAAATCATCAAACTTTTAGGTAAATATATAAGCAAGATTTAAGGTGATTCTTTCTCCCTTAACTCACCTCATCTCCTCAATTATACTTTTCCTGTGTCTTACCATTTGCATAACTGAAAAATTAAATGTGATGGATAAGGAAATAAGATGATATATCTAGCTTATCTATACAGTGATAAGTATACTTGGAAAATTTTGAATTGAAGAGATAAAGAACTATTCCTAAAGACTTATTAATTCAAAAAATGCATTATCTACAAGGTAGATAAGTCAGTCTGGCCTCAGATTTAACTGCAAAATGAAATTTGAGCAGAAAATGAATTAATCTCTACTGAATACTGAAGAGAAAATACAATTTAAAAACAAGAATAAAAACCCATCAGTTGTCATTCAGTTAGGACATTTACAACATGTTAAGCCCTGAAAAAACAACACTAAGACAACCTTGCAGGAAAAAAGCATATGCATGCATATATAAACATATATGTGTGTGTATGTCTATACCAAATAAGTTCTCAAAAAAATGAGAACCGAATAATGGGAAGTCATGGAATTAAAGAACTTAAGTTTAGCATGGAAATTACTTAACAATATTTTCCTGTTGCATTTTTCATGGCTACCTTGATAACCTAAGTGACAAAAACTTAACTGAAGCTAACCGAAGCAAAACAAAACAAAAAATGGCAAAGGGGATTGACAGATGTAACTGAGATGTTTAGAAAAGTCTTGAGGTATAAATGAAATTGAGATATATCTAAATTTCACATAAGTTTCCCTTTCCCACTCTCAGCACACAATTTATATTATTTTCAACTATACATGAGATACTTAGCAAAACTGATCATGTATTGGACCATAAAAAAGCTTCAGTAAAATTTCACAGGTGAAATCATTAAGAAGTTATTACCTCAACACCGTGGAATTAAACCAAAAATCAGTAACAAAAGTTAAGGTGTGATTTCAGCAAGGAGGCAGGATAAACAAGTCTTATTCAAGCTGTTCAAAAAACATTACTGATTGGATAAAATGTGGATAGAATATGTAGTACAATATACAAGAAGTTTTGCTAATGAAGATTAAACAAACTTTAAACAAAACTTTTAGAACAAGATTCCTCAGAATATTTAATAGGCAAATATAAATTGTTAATTTTCAAGTGTGAATAATACACAAATTTAATTATTTGGCCCCAGAGCAGAGCTCTTCTTTCCAGGAATAATTATTATCACTCTACACATTGATGTCCAATGGAATACAACCTGGGCCATTTTATTCTACTAAAGTTATTATTCCCAAATGTTTTCTTTGTATTTTTGCAGTGTTGTCATAGGATCTGCACATGATTGGAAGAGAGAGAATAATGGGGGGGGGGGCTTTTTAGGTGTCCCAAACCCCATGATTCTTTTGCATTTAAGATAGACAATGTGGAAATCTATTTTTTAAAGTCTCATGATAAACTTATTGACCATACTTAATTTGTTGTGGAACCCTAAGCTACAAATAATTTGTTGTGGAACCCTAAGCTATGAAGTAATGTGATTTTAGATATTGATCGTTTTTATCATCTACTCAGAGTAAACAGATTGACTTGCTCCAAAATGTTTTAAATATTTTTGCAATTTAATATATTGGCATGTGTTAAAATATATAGTATCAATATTTACTATATGCGTGAGACACAAAGAAATGAAAAATGAAGATGGAATAAACATTTTTAAAACTTACATTTTATCAATGTAAATAAAAGTATAATAAAGAGGAATAATTGATACAATTCAAACATAGTTGTGAACTACTTACTAATCTCCTTATTGCAATAAAATAACCCTATGATCTCATTCTGAAAGTAACCATATGGAACTGACAAGTCAGCTGACTCTTAACATATTTTGAAATTTCCTGGAAGCTTAGTTCATCAGAGTCATGATTTCCAAATTGCCCCTACAAGCTGGCTGCTCAGACTTCATGAGGTTGAAAGGACATTTTGGCAACAGTTTGCTTTCAGGTAAATGAAACTGTATTACTTAAATCTCTGTACGGAATATGAAATGTTAAAATGAATTAAGTATGACCCAGTTACTCAAATGTCCTAATTATTTAAACAACATTTTTGGTTAATTTAACTGTAGACGTATGCCACAGTTTTCTTCCAGTGGAAAAATTCGGTGGGAATTTACCATAAAATATTGTTTCCTCCACATTCAGTTCAAATGTCACCTCCTCTATCATTCCACTCTTGTAGGCACGGACTTTTCTTCCTGTTGATATGTAGACTACAAAATAACTTTCCAAAAAAAATTCCCTTTCTGTTTAGGTTAACCCTAAACACATGGTAGAAGTAAAGATGTGTGTGTGTGTGTGTGTGTGTGTGGTGTATGGTGTGTCTTTGTGTGTATTCCTGGTCAAGATGTGCCCATCAGTTCCTGTTCTACAAGTTTGTTTTAACCAGAATATGCATGCTTATTAAATGTATCTTCCTTGTAATTCTATAAGAGACCTCTTTCTCCTGGTGAATGGTATTTTAATATGCTGCTGTTCTTTTTCTAAGAATTTCTTTATCATATTTGCATTATTTTTATGAGTGAGAGTTGACTATAGTCATTTATAAATGTTTTAGAAAGTAAAACAAAAGCCAATTGCATTTTTGTATCATACAAAGTTTATTTTGCAGTGCTTTGACATTCATACAATATTTAGATTATGATTATTAGTCTGTCATTAGGGATTAGATATTTGACGTATACACAAACTTGAACAAAAATTTTAAGATGTCTGTTTTTTTTCCTAAAAAATGTTATTTATTTCTGTGGTATGTACTTCTTATCTATTTTATGTAGTTCTTACTGGTTTTATGTAGTGTCGTTCTCATATATTTTCTTTGGGTTTCAAGACAATTTTCCAGGACTAATCAATAAAGTAAAGAAGCAAGCTACTGAAATAATACAAAACACAATAACATTTTTTTCTGATTAAAATAGCACACAAGCACACCCACACATTTTGGAGGAACATCTTGAAAAATAATTTCCCATCTTTAGCATTATTTTTGGACAGTAAAGATGGTCACTGAGTATGTTTAGTGTTTATCTATTATAAAATTACTCTTTTAGTTTTGAAATGTGAAAATAAGTAAGGTATAATAATGACACGAAAATGACATCATTATTGTTTGTGTTTATTAAGATTTAAATCCTACAGTGAGGTTAAAACATTGGAAGGTACTAAAACAAAATGGAAACAGATATTGTACTAGATTAGAGGAGTTGTGGAACTTATTCTTTGTCCAGACGTTTTTAATTAGTTCTTGTATTTAAATGTAAACATATTATCAAAAGACTTTTTGTCATGTGTTGAGCAAATTGTGAATCAAAATGTTTTTATAGAGAGTGATTTAACATGATCAGCATGTCATTGATATCGTTAAGGGACTGTTTACTTCCTTTGAGGAAGCGTGTTATTTCTCTAGGGGTATTTACTAAATATCACTTGTAAAGAGGTTGGATAGATATAAAATTACTCAATATGCTCATTCAAACATATTGGATAGCAATTAATTCAATATTTTGTAGCATTTTTTGATATAAGTCCAAATATTACTATTTCAATTTGCAAATATTGATAATAAATGTGCAAAAAAATTTAAATGTGTGTTTAAAACATATTTGACCAGATCTTATCAGAACACGAAATATATTCAGTGAAAATTTTAATCAGTCTTTTGTATCTTATCATATCATTTTACCAATGATATGCAGTTATATAATTCAACTCTTAAGAATGAACTGCAAATCTCCATGTTATTTGTTGTAGTTACTACATTGAATTTTAATTATTTAAATTCTGTCTTGGAGGAATGTCAGCATAGTAACCTGCAAAAGGATGAACATAGCTGAGTATCATTGTTTTATGTGTAGAATATGGACCCATATGATAGATTTTTAAGGTATTGATGACTACTTATGTGAAACAAATTATAAAACTTAGTCCACATTTGCAAATAGGGACAAATCTTCAGATATAACTGAAAAATGTATGTATTGTCAACATTTTTAATTTTTTTTCAAAAGTGAGTGGTAAGCATTTAATTTTTTCTTGTTTATGTACTTCTCATTCCAACAATGAACTCTCAGCTAATGCTGATGGAATGAAGTCCTAAATAAGACTCCATAATAAAAAGTTTTCAAGCTCTTTTTGCTTTGCCTCATTTTCCCTTATTTTTTAAATAGTTATGTCATCTATACATGGAAAGGAAGATGAATAGTAATGATTTTCTTGCTAGATCTTCTAATTTTAATTAAAATAGCCTTGAAATATTCTGAGAAGCATCATTTGGTGTTCAGTTTGCTCAGCATTCTGGAAGCATTATATGGCATGTAACATAGTTTCTTTGTATTTGATACAGAAACTCTACAGAATTTTTCTCTTCTTTCCTAGGTATTCTAAACTTTCCTATCCAGAGAGGAGGGTTTTTTGTTTGTTTGTTTGTTTGTTTCCCATTTAAGAAAACCACAGTGAGAGACAAAGTAAATAGTAATTAGTTAAGAGCTTCTGTGGATTCACCTCTTTTTTGGAAAATAAAAGGAAATAAACCATTGTTTAAATGTCTCTTTCATATTGAAAAAATAATAGTGCAAAATATCTACTTGTTTTTTTAACAGCTGGGCTCACTACAAACTTTGAAAGACTACAGAGAAACAGATTGAGACCTCACGAAGCTGTACCCGTCTTACTCATGCATTACACATGGTCTAGTCGTAAGGAACTCAGACATTTTTAACCTAGGTATTTAAGAGGACTAAATTATATATAAACTTACTCCAGATTAAATTTTGAGGTTAAAATAAAACCAAAGCCCACCTGATCAAATATCCTGGTTCAGAGGATATAAAGACTTTGATAATTCAATGAAAATTTACCCCAGAATTCAAGTGCTACTGGATTTCATTCTGTGAGTTGGTCTCTATGTTTTCATATCGGTTAGTTCTTAGTAGATTGATACATATAATGTTATTGGGAGATATTCTCCACCTTTTGACACCTTTTTGTTGACTTTCTTATTTACTTTAATGTTCTAGTATTTGAACTTCCCAAATGCACGCTTTGCAACTTTTTTGTATCTCCTTTTCTACATTATTTTTAATGTCTTGTGTATTATGGTTATGTGTTTACTTTGTCAAAAAATTGTTATTTCCACTTTGGAAAATGTGTTAAAACTTCTAGCTATTAGAAAGTTTTATGTTTGTGTGTGTGCATGTGTGTGTGTTTTCCCAATCTCTCCTCATATCAACTTCTTGTTCCTATTTTTCTCTATATCTAATTTATTCAGATTCTGGCAGGCTATGATGATCTGTTCTATTTCTGGTTTATGGCTGTTTTCAATACAGTAAGCTAGTAGCTTTGGATTTCTTAGAAATTAAATTGAAAACTTTGTTTCTATTGGGTTTCGACTTATTGATAAGCATATCATTAGTTTTGCTGTAAATTGCTGAAAACTTATAATAGTTTTTAGATTAACAGAACAATTTTCCAGTCAGTAATATAGTCTGGAACAGTAAGGGGTGTTGCTGGTATTGAAGTGGTTTAATGGTTGATGATATAAGATGGGACATTAAAAGAAAAGTTTTCCTTGTGTAACTCCTTTTATTACAGTATCAGTATTTTTCTTTCATGTGTGCTGTATTTCTCCTAATGGAAGCAGGGAATTCCAATGGAAAGCACATCAGACAAAGAATGGAGTGAAGTATATTCTGTATCAGTTCTGTCACTGACTGTTTGAATGTTTAAATGTGCTTGCTATTTTGCCAATTTAAATCCTATTAAGATGAAATACTAAAAAGCATAGAGAGTTTTGAGATGATTGGGAGGAATAAAGAAAAACATTTTATTTCTTATAATTATCATCTGTGAAAGGCTGCCCATCATGATAATATAAAATTTATTTATGTGATTATTTTATCTTAAAATTATTCATAACAATCATATGAGTCTTAAATGATTTATTTCATAATAAATAATATCTATTTTCTATGTTATACTTTTATAACATCCTTAAACTCTTTTCTATCTTTAAAGTATTAACCAGTTAGGGACTTCCCTGGCGGTCCAGTGGTTAAGACTTCACCTTCCAATGCAGGTGGTACGGGTTCGATCCCTGGCTGGGGAGCTGAGATCCCACCTGCCTCATGGCCAAAAAACCAAATCATAAAAGAGGAGCAATATTGTAACAAATTCAATAAGGACTTTAAAAATGGCCCACATCAAAAAAATATGTTTTAAAATAAATAAAATGTTAACCAGTTAATGAGATATAAGCCACAAATTTGTAGCATGAAATATTAAATTCACTTTCCTTTTAATTCTATTGGCGCATAGCTATCCTTTCAAAGAGTAAGGTTGAAATAAAACTCCAGAATTATTTAAGGACGTGATCACCCTGGTCTTTACATAAAAAATGCAAAAATGAAGATCGATGATTATAGTGATTGATTTTCATAAGCTACTTTTTTATTATAGTAATGAATATGTACCTATTCTTATATTTTTATTAATTTTTTTAAAGGAAGAAGTGTTTTTTTAAACTGTAGAGCAAGAGAATTTTTTTATATTCTAATGAGTAATGCAATATAATTGTATTTTGAATTATTAACTTTTTCTTACATTAATCAGTGTTTTCCTGTGGTCAGAGCAATATGCTTGAAATTTGTATAGTGACTGTGCTTAAATACAGAATGTTTATACTGTCTGTGTGGAAAGCAGAAGGTATAATTATTATATAACAATACCTCTGGGTGCTTGAAGGCACATGGCTGCATCTGGCACAGATATTCTCTTTAGGGATGTTATTAGGTCATGATAACTATTATACCCCCGTGGCGTGTTATTATTTAAGCTTATTCTTACCCCTAAAATCTACTACTGAAAAGTCTATGCTATCACAAGCTATAATATCACTGATTTAATGACATATTTTTTCTTTTCTTGTTTAATTATGTCAAAAGCTATCTAAAGTTGTTTTCTGAGAGTTTGTTACTAGTAAGTAAACTTGAAAATGGAATGATTAAATCTCCCGCTCTGTAGTGAATTTTTCTGTTAACTCCTTTTAGTTTTTCCAGTTTTCATTTATGGTATATTGATGTTAGAATCTGATAGCTTACACAGTTACTATTGATATAGCTTCCTATAGAATTGTCTCAATCATTTTTTTTCTTTTTTTAACATCTTTATTGGAGTATAATTGCTTTACAATGGTGTGTCAGTTCCTGCTTTATAACAAAGTGAATCAGATATACATATACATATGTCCCCATATCTCATCCCTCTTGCGTCTTCCTCCCGCCCACTCTCCCTATCCCACCCCTCTAGGTGGTCACAAAGCACCTAGCTGATCTCCCTGTGCTATGCGGCTTCTTCCCACTAGCTATCTATTTTACATTTCGTAGTGTATATATGTCCATACCGCTCTCTCACTTTGTACCAGCTTACCCTTCCCCCTCCCCATATCCTCAAGTCCATTCTCTAGTAGGTCTGCATATTTATTCCCATCTTGCCCCTAGGTTCTTCTGACCTTTTTTTTTTTTTGTTTTTCTCTTTCTGACTTACTTCACTCTGTATGACAGTTTCTAGGTCCATCCACCTCACTACAAATAAGTCAGTTTCATTCCTCTTTATGGCTGAGTAATATTCCATTGTATATATGTGCCACATCTTTTTTATCCATTCATCTGTTGATGGACACTTAGGTTGCTTCCATATCCTGGCTATTGTAAATAGAGCTCCAATGAACATTGTGGTACATGACTCTTTTTGAATTGTAGTTTTCACGGAGTATATGCCCAGTAGTGGGATTGCTGGGTCGTACAGTAGTTCTGTTTTTAGTTTTTTAAAGAACCTCCATACTGTTCTCCATAGTGGCTGTATTAATTTACATTCCCACCAATAGTGCAACAGGGTTCCCTTTTCTCCACACCCTCTCCAGCATTTATTGTTTCTAGATTTTTTGATGATGGCCATCCTGACTGGTGTGAGATGATATCTTATTGTAGTTTTGATTTGCATTTCTCTAAAGATTAATGATGTTGGGCAATCTTTCATGTATTTGTTGGCAATCTGTATCTCTTCTTTGGAGAAATGTCTGTTTAGGTCTTCTGCCCATTTTTGGATTGGGTTGTTTGTTTTTTGGATATTGAGCTACATGAGCTGCTTGTATGTTTTGGAGATTAATCCTTTGTCAGTTGCTTCATTTGCAAATATTTTCTCCCATTCTGAGGGTTGTCCTTTCGTCTTGTTTATGGTTTCCTTTGCTGTGCAAAAGCTTTTAAGTTTCATTAGGTCCCATTTGTTTAGTTTGGTTTTTATTTCCATTTCTCTAGGAGGTGGGTCAAAAAGGATCTTGCTGTGATTTGTGTCATACAGTGTTCTGCCTATGTTTTCCTCTAAGAGTTTGATGGTATCTGGCCTAACATTTAGGTCTTTAAATCCATTTTGAGTTTATTTTTGTGTATGGTGTTAGGGAGTGTGCTAATTGCATTCTTTTACATGTAGCTGTCCAGTTTTCCCGGCACCACTTATTGAAGAGACTGTCATTTCTCCACTGTATATTCTTGCCTCCTTTATCAAAAATAAGGTGACCATATGTGTGTGGGTTTATCTCTGGGCTTTCTGTCCTGTTCCATTGATCTATCTTTCTGTTTTTGTGCCAGTACCATACTGTCTTGATTACTGTAGCTTTGCAGTATAGTCTGAAGTCAGGGAGCCTGATTCCTCTAGCTCCGTTTTTCTTTCTCAAGATTGCTTTGGCTCTTTGGGGTCTTTTGTGTTTCCATACAAATTGTGAAATTTTTTGTTCTAGTTCTGTGAAAAATGCCAGTGGTAGTTTGATAGGGATTGCATTGAATCTGTAGATTGCTTCTTTTTTTTTTTGTTTTTCTCTTTCTGACTTACTTCACTCTGTATGACAGTTTCTAGGTCCATCCACCTCACTACAAATAAGTCAGTTTCATTCCTCTTTATGGCTGAGTAATATTCCATTGTATATATGTGCCACATCTTTTTTATCCATTCATCTGTTGATGGACACTTAGGTTGCTTCCATATCCTGGCTATTGTAAATAGAGCTCCAATGAACATTGTGGTACATGACTCTTTTTGAATTGTAGTTTTCACGGAGTATATGCCCAGTAGTGGGATTGCTGGGTCGTACAGTAGTTCTGTTTTTAGTTTTTTAAAGAACCTCCATACTGTTCTCCATAGTGGCTGTATTAATTTACATTCCCACCAATAGTGCAACAGGGTTCCCTTTTCTCCACACCCTCTCCAGCATTTATTGTTTCTAGATTTTTTGATGATGGCCATCCTGACTGGTGTGAGATGATATCTTATTGTAGTTTTGATTTGCATTTCTCTAAAGATTAATGATGTTGGGCAATCTTTCATGTATTTGTTGGCAATCTGTATCTCTTCTTTGGAGAAATGTCTGTTTAGGTCTTCTGCCCATTTTTGGATTGGGTTGTTTGTTTTTTGGATATTGAGCTACATGAGCTGCTTGTATGTTTTGGAGATTAATCCTTTGTCAGTTGCTTCATTTGCAAATATTTTCTCCCATTCTGAGGGTTGTCCTTTCGTCTTGTTTATGGTTTCCTTTGCTGTGCAAAAGCTTTTAAGTTTCATTAGGTCCCATTTGTTTAGTTTGGTTTTTATTTCCATTTCTCTAGGAGGTGGGTCAAAAAGGATCTTGCTGTGATTTGTGTCATACAGTGTTCTGCCTATGTTTTCCTCTAAGAGTTTGATGGTATCTGGCCTAACATTTAGGTCTTTAAATCCATTTTGAGTTTATTTTTGTGTATGGTGTTAGGGAGTGTGCTAATTGCATTCTTTTACATGTAGCTGTCCAGTTTTCCCGGCACCACTTATTGAAGAGACTGTCATTTCTCCACTGTATATTCTTGCCTCCTTTATCAAAAATAAGGTGACCATATGTGTGTGGGTTTATCTCTGGGCTTTCTGTCCTGTTCCATTGATCTATCTTTCTGTTTTTGTGCCAGTACCATACTGTCTTGATTACTGTAGCTTTGCAGTATAGTCTGAAGTCAGGGAGCCTGATTCCTCTAGCTCCGTTTTTCTTTCTCAAGATTGCTTTGGCTCTTTGGGGTCTTTTGTGTTTCCATACAAATTGTGAAATTTTTTGTTCTAGTTCTGTGAAAAATGCCAGTGGTAGTTTAATAGGGATTGCATTGAATCTGTAGATTGCTTTGGGTAGTAGAGTCATTTTCACAATGTTGATTCTTTCAATCCAAGAACATGATATATCTCTCCATCTATTTGTGTCATCCTTAATTTTTTTCATCAGTGTCTTATAATTTTCTTCATACAGGTCTTTTGTCTCCTTAGGTAGGTTTATTCCTCTGTATTTTATTCTTTTTGTTGCA